>NC_081405.1:509267608-509345108 GCF_030272615.1 Cryptomeria japonica
TTTGATAAGTTACATTAGTTGAAGTTGGAGAGATTCAAGTGTGCACAAGTGATCAAGAATTCAAGAATTCAAGCATTGAGCATTCTCAAGTCTCCCTTCAAGGCTAGGTGTTGTATTCAAGTCAAGAATTCAACCATTCAAGAGAAGATTTATTTCCACACAAACACTAATATCAACATTGCTATCACAACCTCCCTTGAGGTGATTTATAATTCAGTCTTTCATTTACATCTACTTGCAAGTACTTTCTTTCATTACTTGATTAATTCAAAAACTAGGGTTTGACCTAAACGCAAACCCCCAATCCCAACCCATTTCTGTCTCTTTTCTATGTGTAGGTTGTAGATGCACAGCTGTACTTTCATATTCGAGCTTCATTTGCAGAGGTGGAAAAACCCTTTTCGTTTCACGGATTTTTCGGAGGACTGTGTACCTTCCCCCCATAGTCCGAGCAACCTTTCCTCAAATTCGCAGGGCGACTTCATCTCGATATTTTACTCCCAGATCCAGGTGCATAGCTTCATCCCATATTCTGATATCAAGTTATAATCAATTCTTTGTCACTTTTGTACTACATAATTCAATCAATTCCTTTCCATTTCAAACAAGGAAGAGGGGATCAACTTAGCATTCTCAATTCATTCATAATTCAATCTACAATCTTCATGTGGAGAGATTGAATCTAGTGAATTATCCTCTCCTCTTTCTAATGTAACATGGTGAAAAGTGCGTGAATGGTAATCAATAGCGAAAATCTCATCTCTCTTTGAGGGAAAGGGTAGTTTCCTTCTTGATCTATCATTAACCATTTTTCCACCATTACAGTTAATAGAAAGTAATTTTAAATCAGAATGTAGATTAAACAAAAAATATCTTCAGTCTATTAAATCATTATTGTTCAGTTAGAAATGTATTTGTTGTATTTATATACATTCATATAAACACCATTTTACATATATAAAAAGGAAAAGATATATTATTGCTGCTATAACATGATAATCTGAAAATAACACAGTAAAGGAGAGATATATAAATATATGTAAGCCAAGAAATGCTAATGTTGCTGATAAATAAACCTGCTCATAGTAAATATAGTTGCTACGAAATATATATATAAATCTATAATAAACTATCTCTGAAAAAAAATTGCAGTGAGTTTATTTTTGTGCATATATATATATATATATATATATATATATATATATATATATATATATATATATATATATATGTATGTATGTATGTATGTATGTATGTATGTATGTATGTATGTATGTATGTATGTATATGTATGTATATGTATGTATGTATATATATGTATATATATACATATACATCTTAAAATACATTACTTGGAAATTATTAAATGCTGCTAATAAATAAAATAAACCTGCTCATAGTAAATGTAGTTGCTACGAAATATATATATATAATGCTTATCTATAAAACTAAAGTTGTTGTTAGAGAAATATAATCTAATTCTGTAATAAACTATCTTTGAAAAAAAATTGCAGCGAGTTTTTTTATGAGCATGTGTGTGTGTGTGTGTGTGTCTATATATATATATATATATATATATATATATATATATATATATATATATATATATATATACATCTTAAAATACATTACTTGAAAATTATTAAATGTTCTTGTTAATTATATTGGACTGGCAAACCACTATGAAGACATAGTAGAAGAAAAGATTTACACATTATATGTTATATATATATATATATACACACACACACACAGTTATCTATATATTTTAATTAAAAAAAGAGACTGTAAAAAAAATAGTGAGAAGGAGTTTCTCGGCCATCTCAAAGGGCCACTGTGGGTCAAAACCCATAGCGCGGCTTCGGTCGCCATTGTGGGTCGCAACCCACAAGGGTGCATTAGTACATTCAGGACTAATTTCCGACGACCGATTATCGAAATTGCGACTAATTTTCGTCGGATTGCCGACAAAAGTAGCTGTCGAAAACTCATCATCGGACTTGTCGATGATGCCTCTGACTGTCAAAAATATGAAAATCCCATGGAATTTGCTGACGGTGGGAATGATCACTCTTCCAGTCAAAAAAGTCATCAGACATGCAGCATCCCCATCGGATTCTTGTGTAGAATTCGTCGGAAAGTCGACGGAAGTTTGGAACTTTGCACCGATGGTGATGTTGTTTGTCTGATGGTTGTGTCATCGGTCTGTTAATATGCATCGATGACTGTCTGACTACAAAGTGTCATCGCACATACAACATCCTCGTCAGATGTTTGTTTAGTTTGAGTTCGAAGTGCGATGACTCCAGAACCTTTGCACCGTCAAGAACCCTGTATGTCCGACGACTTCATCATCAGTGGAAAGCTTGGTATCCATCGTAATTCCGATGATAAAAATAATTTTTTTTTAAAAATATATTATTATCCAGTCATTGATCTATACAGTGAATGATATTCTATCTCCACTAGCTACCAATAGGGGGCATAGGTTTGAGGCTAATATGAGGCACACTAGTCTCAAGCTAATATGATGTGCACTGGTTTCAAGATAATATGATCAGGTGCACCATGGTTGATATGGTCCAACTCCTAAGAGGACTATATGAACCACTGAGTACTGGTAAATCTATTAAAAATGGTGCTAATAGGGAACTAGCTAACCCAGATATAAGAGCCTTTAAAGCCAATCAGGGAGATGAAATGACTTTATCTACCTTATCTAAGTTAGTTGTTCTTGGGAGCTACCAAAACTTATCTACTATATATATACATGAAATTAATTTATCTACTATATATGCACATATTTCTTATAAATATTTCCCAAATTGATAATCTCATATAAAGTGTCATCCTATGTCAATACATGACATATACCTATTGAATGACATGTATATATCTCATACTAAGTATTCACTCATTATTATAGATTCAACATATATTCAAAGATGATAATCATGCATTCTAGACTACATGAATATCCTCTTTAATAAAATAAATCACATGTACAAGGTTATTGGGTTGATCGAGTCTAATAGCAAAGTATAGTAGGTAAAGATAGTGTATATATATCTCATACTAAGTAGTCACTCGCTATTATATATTCAACATATATTCAAAGACGGTAATCATGCATTCCGAACTACATGAATATCCTCTTTAATAAAATAAATTACATGTACACAGTTATTGGGTTGATCGAGTCCAATAGAAAAGTACAATAGGTAAAGTTAGTACTCAAAATAATGTTACTAGCATCTTAAAAGAAAACATAAATGCATTATGACCACCCAAAAAACACTTGATATAAAATATTTCCAACCTTTCTTTTGTTTAAGTCCACCCGACCACATGGAACCATTAGGTCCACACCATCATGCTTGTGGAGATAGTTCCAAATAGTCAATCAAAGTATACAAGGGGGATGATAGGCTCACACATTCCATACACGATGCATACATGACACAAGTAATGAAACAATATAGTGCAACATCAACAGAGAAGGATGATACCAAGTCATGAATCCACATAGGATGGGTCACTACTTTAAAACTACACAAGGCATTAGATTCTAGAGTGTAGTGGAGGAAGTGTCATCGTATGTCTCTTCGCACAAGTCCTAATGCTCCATGTGTGGGCTTTCCTTTCATTGTATGTGCTCATGGGGATGCACAATATGGAACCAAGCATTCTCTCATACGGACAAGAACGACAATAACACAATCCCTATGCTACATGAGTGGGTATGTCTCTTTGCACAAGTCCCAACACTCCATGTGCAGGCATGCCTTTCATCGTATGTGCTACATGGGGATAGACCATATGGAACCAAGCATTATCTCATGTGAACAAGAACAATGATCACATAATCCTTGTGTGAGGGGGCATGCCTCTTTGCACAAGTCCCAACGCTCCATGTGCGAGCATGCCTTCCAAAAACACCCTTGGTGTTGTGCCCTCAAGGCATGCTCAAGGAACCAATTTTATTGTTATTTGTTTTAATTCCCAAGTCTATTGTTATGTTATCACTTGATTACAAAACTCCCCAAACACGAATGCCAAGCATACCAGGTACGCTGATGGACATGGGATGGGAGTGGGAGCCACTCCCTAGTCTCACTCTAGGACTAAGCTCATGCCATATCTAAATGAAAGACATCTCAAATACATCATTGGTGGAAAGCTGCAAAATGCCATTTTCATACATAAGCAAGACATACTCAATTGGGCACAATCACCAAGAGAATGGTAAAAAGTGTGTTTGAGATCATTGTCCTAATTGTGGTGTGGTCACCAAGAGATCACCATAAATTTGTCAAACTTTCCTTCATTTAAACCAAGTAAACCTTTATGTATATGTATATGTATATGTATATGTATATGTATATGTATATGTATATGTATATGTATATGCATATGCATATGCATATGTATATGTATATGTATATGTATATAGTTTTATGTATTCATTAAAGTTTTTCATTTAATTTTGAGCATTTTGTGGATGGTATAATCAAGAAACATATCATCACCCTCACCAATTATGCTCAACTGATTTAAGTACAACCATTTGATTGTTAATAATTTTTAAATTAAGGGAGTACTTTTCAAAATAGAATTGTTGAATTATTTATTTTTTATATATATAATAGTATAAGCCTTTCATGGATGGTATAATTAAGAAACACACCATAACCTACACCAATTATGCTCGATTGATTGAACTACAACCCTTTGGTTGTTAATAATATTTAAAGGAATGAATTACTTCTCAAAATAAAATTGTTGGATTATTGAAATAGTATATATAATAGTAAACTTTCTATATTCATAAAAGATTTTCATTTAATTTTGAGTCTTTTGTGGATGGTATAATCAAGAAACATACCATCACCCTTACCAATTGTGCTCAACCAATTGAGCTACAACCCTTTGGTTGTAAGTATTTTTCAAAATAAAGAAGTACTTGTCAAAATAGAATTGTTGAACTAGCATGAATTAGTATACATGGCAATACATTTTGTATATTTATAATAAAATTTCTTTTTGTTTCAAGATTTGTATATTCAAACAAGATTCATACATAAGAAAGACATACTCAACTTGGCAGAATCACCAAGAGAACGGTAAAAAGTGTGTTTGAGATCATTGTCCTAATTGTGGTGTGGTCACCAAGAGATCACCATAAATTTGTCAATGCAACTTTTGTTGCAAAGTTGGAAAAAGTGTGTTAGTTTTGTTTCAATGTTAGTTAATACTAAAATATAGGTTATGGATGTTGGAGGGTTGATGAGATACATAAATAGACTTTTTTCATCAACCATAGGATCAGTTTTTGGAGGTATCAAAGGAAATGTCAATAAAATTTGGAGATTTTCTGCAATTTTTACTATTTTTCAAAACGTTACAGTCTATTTTCCATCATTTTTTTGTTGAGAAATTCTTTTTGTTGGTTTTCTAAACCTATTTGGAATGAGAGAAAAATGAATCCATGAACTTTTGTCTTTGTTTTGATTGAATTTCATTTTGATTTGAGCAAGCTATCATAGTTTTCCTAAAAACTGTCATAAACCCTTGTTAGGGTATCCAATCATAAAAATAAATGTATAAATCATATCCCCACTAGTGAAAAGTCACCCCAATGGGTGGGAACATGAATGTTGGTATTATCTTTCATTTTTTCATGCTTTTTAGGTCTCCAAGTTTCATTGGCACGTGAAAATGGTGACTGTTCGTATGATATTGGTCATGTATCAGACCTAGTGCAGCAGCGAGGGCATATTTGAAGTTGTAAGTGCAAGATAGACCCCCTTGGTGTTTGGAGGAAGGTAGTGATGGGTGCAGAGGGTTAGTGTATACCCTTTACAAGCTATTGTGGCCCTTGGGTATGGAAAATCATCAAAAACTTTATGACTATCCCTAGATAGTGTGTCGCTGTCCTAGTGAACAAATGAAGACTGAGATTTGGGGAGTATGATGAAATGAAAAATCTTATTATCTCATTGACATATGAGATAGGGTTGTAGTGATCCTTGGAAACTTATAGAGAAGTCTGGAGGCCCTAATTAGTGGAAACAAGTCATATCTTTCCGATTGTCCTGAGGGACTTGGTTGTCACAGTCATTGTTGTCAATCATCTGTATGTTGCAAATGGGGTTCACATAAAAGTCTTGTATTATTCAGAGACCAATATAAAGGGTGTGTCAACCTTCTAAAATTTTCTCCTAACAAAGCCTAAGGATTTTAGGGCTTTAGGAAATATTTTGTGGTGTCTTTTGTCCATCAAATGGGCAGTATAGTTTGTTAGGGATTGATTTGTGTCAAGTAAGAGCAAGTGAGAACTTTGGGATTACAAAGTTGATTTTGTGGCATTGTCTGATGTTCTCAAAACAATGTAATCAACATGTCCAAGGTGATATCCAAGGTCCAAGGGATTTCCAAACCCATGTGCGAGGGCTCAAACTTGTAGCGGTTTAGGATGGAGACTAGTAAGTATGCCCTAGTGAGTTGCTTTGTATGTTGATTTTGCCATTGTGACTTATCCCCTACCTCTGCATCATGCTATCATGGTTATGCTAGTTTGAAGAGCAACCCACATTTGAAGCATTCAAGAAAACATCAAGAAACAATTGAGAAATCTATGGTCTTTGCTATGTTACTAATTTTTATCATTTGATTTTATGCATAGGTCTTAGGCTTTATTGGATGAGTGTGAATGTGAATTTGGATCTTGCATTGCATTTTTTCCACTTTATTTAGATTCACATCTTCATCCTTGACAAGTATGAAGACAAGTATGATTAATTGTACTTAGCTTTGAAATCAGTTTTCAATGGTAGAATTTTAACACTAACAACGATGAGCTTATCTATCCTTAACAACAAATTTGTCCCCCTTTTACATGCACTTAGGGACCCTCATTGTTCCTTTATGGGTATGTCATATTTTATGACTGTCAGGGGTCTAGGGTTTCAAGAAATAAAAGAAAACCCTTTCTAAACTTTGTAATACAGTAATACCCAAAAAATTCTATCCCAAGCATGCTCAATATCTTCGTAACCTTATTAGAGGTTTCATACTTTGTAGGTCTCCAAGATTAATTGGCACGTGCAAATGGTGACTGTTGGTATGATATTGGTCATGTATCAGACCTAGTGCAGCATCGAGGGTAGATTTGAAGTTCTAAGTGCAAGATAGACCCCCTTGGTGTTTGGAGGAAGGTAGTGATGGGTGAAAAGGGTTGGTGGAGACCCTTTACAAGCTATTGTGGCCCTTGGGTAGGGAAAATCATCAAGAACTTTATCATTGTCCCTAGATAGTGTGTGGCTGTCCTAGTGAACAAATGAAGACTAAGTTTTGGGAGTATGATGAAATGAATAATCTTATTATGTGGTGGACATCTAAGATAGGGTTGTAGTGATCCTTGGAAACTTTTAAAGAGTTTTGGAGGCCCTAACAAGTGGAAACAAATCATATCTTACCGATTGTCCTAAGTGAATTGGTTGTCACAGTCATTGTTGTCAATCATCTGTCAATTCTCCCAACACTATTATACAACCTTCATGCACTGCCATACATTCTCAAAATAATGTTACACAACCTTCACCAAAAATTTTCACTTGAGAAGGTCTCTCACCAATGAATTTAGGGATTCTTGGACTATTAAGGTTTAACGCTTTTTTGATAGTTTTTGAAAGCAATTCCTATAATCCTTTGTGTAAAAACAACAACATTCTATATGTCCATGCATCAATGAGAGAGGTTTAGGATTTTCATTTAGCAACATGATCAATAGAGACACCAAGAATGAAATTTGAAGGAAGATCTAATATTTATGAATGAAATTGCAAATCAATCTAAGTTACATGTTTGATATCTTACTTATATCATGGCAACATAAAATGTATATATGCACTCAACATACCTCTTTGCTTGTTTATTTGAGAATGTTGCTAGGAATTAATAGGTGAATTATACATTGATCTACACATGAATCACTTGTGCTTTCTCGATACTTTCATCCCTTGGTCAAGGCCACATACCCCCTTACACTTGAATATTATTTCCACTCTCATGATTACTTGAAGTCCATTCTTAAATCACACTAAATGACAATAGTTAGTACAAAATAGTGACAATAGCCAAGGAAGCCCAAATTTACTCATACTCAACATAATAAGAAATAATTAAATCATCTGGACCATTATTCATAACATAACCTCTTTTTCACATCATGGAAGGCCAAAATTACAAGGATCACACTTCTTCGAAGGAGCCATTGTTTAGAGGCACCAAACTATCAACAAGAGTAGAAGCTATTAGGCTCATACAATTTTAGGACATATAAAGAGTTGAATCAGAATGAGATCATAAAGCATACAATAGAGAGGTATTCATGGAATCGACATCTGAAAACATCTCATTCATGAAGTAACAAAATGCTAAAGAAAATGGCAAGTAATAAAAAAACTCACAAGGATGAGGCATATTCATAACTTTTGCAGTCCCACCTTGGATATCAACACTAGAAGCAACTCATATTGTTCGTGTACATACAAGACAGTGTGGGAGTTCATTATACCCAGCAACTTGTGGTGTTGTTGTTCATGTTGGCTCTGTTGGACCCTACAATTAAGATTCAATATACATTATTCAATAAGATTAACTGTGCAACATAATGAAATATTGAAAAGTGTGTTATCTTGTTGAGCTTCGCTTGGTTTTGAGAATAGTTTAATGTTCTCTTATTAACAAGGCCAGCCATGTGAAGGTGGAAGCTCATTTGGGCCCTCTCCCCCTAACATCACTCTAAATTCCCTGTTAACATCTTATAACATTCATTCATTCATTCATTCTTTCTACCATTAATAAAATATAGCATTCATTCATTAATATCACATAACATTCATTAACACATAACATTGATTAACATTAATTAACACACAACATTCATCAATATTAATTAACACATATCATCCATAACCATTAATTAGCACATAATTACATTCACTAACACATAAAAATCAGTCATTATCAAATAAGTTAGATTAGAATCATTTCTTCTTTTTTTTTTTTTTTGAAGCTATGAAAAGGCTAAGTGGAACATCAATTTATTCATCATTTCCCCCCATTGCAGATGTTCCGCCAACTACTCGTTATCGCAATGTATGCCTAGTCCTATACTAAGGACAAGGACACTGCAGCAAAGCGGGGTTCTCTGCAATAACAAAGAAATGGGTTAAATTCAAAACATTTTTTATTATTGTTACAAGTATTTCATTAATTTAGAGAACATAGCTATTGCGCTCTTTACCTGATGGGGCCACATCATTTTGTCTAGCCTCAACCTCAACATGTTGAACACCCTCTAGATCATCTAGAGTTGAAATACTAAAGGTTACATTAATGTTGAACACCGATTGCAATTATATTTGTTTAAAGGAATAACACTGGTCTTCTTTACCTGAGTGGGGAACATCACGTTCCTGATGTTGTGTACCCAAATCATGCTCCACTTGGTCACGACTGACTACATGCTCTAAAATATTAAAAAAAAAGGTTACATTAATTACTACTCTAATTAAAAATTAAGATCTTTAATTGTATTAATAGCTAAATAAATAAATTTGAATAGAAAATGAATACCTCCACTACTGGGATGCACATCTGGACCTTCATGTGCAGGTGGTGTTTCACGATTAGGAGGCTGCATTCCAATGTCATGCACATTGTTATCATTGCTTGCTTATTTAAAACAAATATAGTCACTTTATGTTGGAACTCAACATCAATTAGATTATTGGTAAAGTATTCAATTTGAAATAATTTCCATTTAGCATATTTACCTGTGTGATGGATGCACTCGAATATTGTGTATGCCCACTTAATTCTCGTAGCTGATTAGCCACGGCTGAATAGCCTTGCTAGTAGGCAATTCTCTTGTCATCTTCTATGGGTGCTCTATTGAATTCAAAGCCCTACATTTTTGCTTGGTACTGTGAATTTTGCTTGCATTGTTTGATAAAATAAAAAAATTGTTTGCAATTTATTAATATTTTGATGCTATATTTCGTTTACATGAGATACTTACAATTCATGCAGCAAGTTTCATATAACCACCAGAGACGAGTTTGTGTTTCCCGTGCTTTTCTTCTCTTGCCTTGGTTTCCTTTGACGTGTCACTCAATCTATAAAATGTTTGAAATATGTTAGATTATATAAATATAAAGAGTAATTAATTAGTACATAATTACATTCTTAATAGTATCTCGTACCTTCTTTTGGTGTATGGTGGTGTATTTCCTTTTTTCCTTTCAATTCTCTCCTTGGCATCCAAAATCAGGTCCTTTCACTCCCTCTCTAGACTCATGGGGGGACACTCGTACTTTAGGTTCCTCTCTAAATGGGTCCTGTATTGATCCCTCACATATTTTAGATATGTGCCAGCCTTTTCAAGGAGCTTGGTTTTGTCAAAGGTGTCATTTCCAAACCACTCAACCATTTGGTTTGTCAATTCATCTTTTAACCTTTTTTCTTGGTCATTCCACCTTTTAAAGCAAAAACAAACCTGCTAGATTCAGAAATGAACTCAAGCTACTTTTATTACAGTTCAAGAAATGGATCAAAGAAAAACTATTCTAGCAATTATATGAAATCAAAATAGTGGATTAGGGTTAGTTCACATATGATGTACCACCTTTTACATATGGTGGGCCCAAATATCTGCAATGCAATGTCACTAAGATGTTTATAGAAAATATCATTGCCTGCAAAAAATTCATGGAATCATTAGTCCAAAACGAGTGATCATAAAGTAAATTACAATTAGAGTATATATAATAATAATTTTAAAGTACGTGGAACCTTTTGTATCTTTAAGGGAATCATTTCTTTGTCTCTCACCACCAATGTGGCCTGCAACGTTTCCGTACTAGCAATACGAGAAGATCTAGGAAATGATGGTATGTTATCAAGAGTAGTCACCTTTGGCACATCCTCATGTGCATCTCCTCCTGCAAAAAATGAATCCACTATGAAATGCCCCCAAGAAAGAAAGCTTGAAGGGAAATAAACACATAACATAAGATAGAGAAAAAGAGGGATCTACCAATAGTGGGCAGGCCAATATGACATGTAGTAGAGGATGTTTGCATGCTACGTGTTGCCGACGTTATAGTCGGCAATACAAGTGAGGCTAACCTCTGAGGACGCGGCAGCGGCATTTGCACAGGAACATTGACAACACCTAAATAATAATACATTAAATATATCAAACATTAAATATATGAAAAGTGCAAGAACTGTAAACAAGGATGAAACTTTATTTTGAAGATTGACAGTATCAAGTATGATGTGTTTTGGGTACTCAGAGTGATAAGCCAAGCAAACGATAATACAAGAAAATCATCATCACCTGAAGAACATGCAACACCCTGATCATGGCAATGACTTTCATGAGGGCAGATAATTTTTTGTAAAATCAATACGTACATATTTTAGTTAATGACATAAAAGAGAATAAAATGTAAACCATTATTGAACTTTTGTTATAATTAAAGCTTTCATTACTGCTTACTTGCAATTTTTTTGATGCCCGAATCAATAATTCCACCCTCTCTCATGTCTCATCAGTCATAGGATGCACGGCTGCCAAAGCAACAATCTCTTTAGTAATTTTTCTAAGAGGCTTTTTTATGAATTCCATAGGGTGTGTGGAATCTTCGGGGTCATCATTTCTTAACCCTACTGATTCCACATCCCTAGAGAGGTGCTTAGGTACTACAACTCCCTTTCCCTTTCCTCGAACATCTGTCTGTGTCAAGAATATCATTAACAATTACAAAATTAGTCTAAATCACTAAAAAAAGAACATAATAATGTAACAATTTGCTTCTATCTAATTTGTACAATTACAATGAGATTTACCTACTCAGTAGAAGTGTCACAACCTACATCCCAGTGTGCAATATGTGATGGATCCATGTCGCCATGTGACAAAGAAAAAATATAAAAAACGTTAGCGAAATTAAACCAATAGACTTAGCAAAAAAACTTCATAATAAAATTGTATATTGGATTCATCGATTGGAGGTTGGTTAATTTAAATGGTATATAGTATGTCTCACCCCCATGATATTAACTTTGTTTGTATCTATACAATTCAAAATATAATCGATTAGAAGCTCTTCGCTTGCACTTATTGATTTTATCGCACATACGAATACATGATTTCCCTCACGCACCTCAAATATGCAATTGGGTTGTTTATTAGTTGACCCAGGTCACGTAATATTTATAAAACCTGCAATATTCCCCATTTCTTTTGGCCAACCATCAATGTATACAACCACTCATTTACTTTGACCATTATCTTTCTATTGTATATAATTTGTTGACAGTGCATACCTACGCATACTTATTTTATATTTAACAATCTAGATCCAATTATTGTAATTGTAACAAGGTCCAACAAACTCCATTAATTCAGCAACTTTGTTGTAATATACCTTTATGCCATCCATGGAAAATAAGCCTAAACCATGTAACGACGAAACTGCTATGCGATATATCCTATCGTTAACACAAAAATCGGTGTTTATTGGAGAAAGTTCCTTGGGCACCCATTGTTTCTGTAGATGTTTGTACCTTAGTGGCACCTCAATGTTGCCTTTGGTCTCATCATCATAAGAACATGACCCCCCTTGAGAAAGGAAAAATTTAATGCGTTTATTGAATTTTCTTCTAATCTTTTGACCTCTTGTCAATTTCCCTATTGTAGACCTACTACATGTCTCACTTTCATTTTCTATTCCAACATTTTCCTCACTCGACGAAGATAGATCTGACAAATACCTATTTGGGGGTACCTACACTCCATGAAATGAGAGAGTTAATTGGTAATGAGAGATAAATTTTGCAAATGAAGGTAATGTTGATGAAGAAGTCGGCCCTAAAGTTGATTTTGGGATTAAAATTGGAATAAGTCTAACTGGGGCCTCAAGTGTTGATAATTGTATTAGATTTGCTGGTAATGTCGAGGTTTGAAAAACTGATGAAGTTTATTTTCCAAGTAATTTTTAAAAAATAAACTATTTCTATAGGGTGTATTGACTAGTTATACCCGTCCATCCATGAGACTGTGCATCATCCTCATCAAAGGGGTTCAGGATACTGCACATGTAATTTAATTATCTTATGTTAGCTAAAAATTACATAGTACACAACATGAACAACATGAACTTTGTAGACAAAAAGAGTATTAAATAATAAAAAGTTGTTGTCATCAAAATCATTATAATTTTTTTTTAATTCTTTACCTTTACTTTATGTAGACTATACAAGATCCTCAACTAAATGGTTGACAGTGTCTATAGTCAACGACCTATTCCCACCAAGGGTGACAACATCACACAGGGACTATACATGAAATCAACACCATCAATTTAGCATCATAAGCATTACTACATTTGTAAGTTGATAAACAATAAATAAATATGTATCATAAGCATCATAAGAATCACATGATGTATCATCATATATTTAATTGAGCATCACAATTAGCATCACATATGTGTCATCAAAAACATGTAATCCATCACATATGTATCATAAATCATCATCCATCACATAGGTAATAAATAATCCACATTCTATAAATAAACACAAAGTTCAAAAATGGTCACATGCATCATCATAAACATGTAATCCATCACATATGCATTTTAAATCAACATCCATCACAGAGCTAATAAAAAATCCAAATTCCATAAGTAATGTCACATAAATAGTCACTCTCCCTATCTCCATCTCCATATTAAAAGGTGCATCATGAATTAATTATGTAATGGTATTATAATTCAAAACATAATGAATTAATTATGTTAAAAACATTATATCAAGAAGTCAATATTAAATAGATAATATACTAATCGCTTACCTCATACATTTGATTCATCATCATGAACATCAAGGTCATCATTGCCAACATCATCATCATCACATAATCATCATCATCATCATCTTCATCATCAAGGTCATCATTTCCAACATCATCATCATCATCATCATCATCATCATCATCATCATCATCATCATCATCATCATCATCATCATCATCATCATCATCATCGTCGTCGTCGTCATCACCATCACCATCACCATCACCATCACTAGCACCATCATCATCATCATCATCATCATCATCATCATCATCATCATCATCATCATCATCATCACCATCATCATCATCACCACCACCACCACCACCACCACCACCACCACCACCACCACCACCTCCTCCTCCTCCCCCTCCTCCTCCTCCTCCTGCTTCTTCTTCTTCTTCTTCTTCTTCTTCTTCTTCTTCTTCTTCTTCTTCATCATCATCATCATTGAGAAATTATTGATCGTGATCATCATCCACTTTATCTTCTACTTCTTCGGTATCTTCTTCTTCCATCACATTATACTTTATCGGCCTTCCTCTTGGATCATGTCTAACAACAAATGACCAACCTGGTTTATGTGGAACCTCTAAGTAAAATACTTGCTCACATTGGCTTGGAAGAACATAGGGCTCATCCCCAACTGGTTCAAATGACCTTGCATTTAACATTGTAAAACCATTATCATGTTCAATAATAGTTCTATCAGGATCATTTTTATTCAATCGTAGCCTCTACCATTTGACGACGAAGAAAACTAATTTGAAGGAATTAAAGTCACACTCAAGTATATCATCCAAAATGCCATAGTATCAGTTTTGAGACATTTGAGGATGTATGTCATTTCTTGATGAAATATTTGTCACCTCAAAGACTACAGTGATGCAAGAATCACAAGTTTTCTTTGTGTCATCCAACTTTTTTATGCAAAATTTATGACCATTGCACCACATAGTGTTGTGGTGTTTGACTTGCGATATCTCAAACATGTAAAATTTATTGCATTGTGAGTTGATAAACATATGGGTGATTAATAAATTCATACGTACCTGTTTATCTCTTAGACCATATGCTAAATCAATTTCCCTCTACGTAACATTGGAATCTCCATTACGATGAGCTTCTTTAACCAATGAAGCCACACCTTCCCATGTTAACGTGCATCTAGAATGTTGACAATGTTCAATCCATATCATCATCCAATCAACATTGTTTGAAATATACAAATGTAGTGCATCCCACTCTCGACCAGCGGTACAAAAAATAAATAGACGTCTTACAACCAGTTTATTTTGAAGATTAAGAATTAATTAAATACAATAACATCTTATAATTACCTCTCACTTTCCTCAATATACCTTTCCCCATCAAGTACTCCCCTTTGAATTTGTTAATGGGGTTGGGATCCCAAATGTGATCCACATGGATCTTTGCTGCAAACTTAGGAAGATATTCAGAAATGTACGCCATTGTCTGGTATACCATAAATCCCTCCACCATAGAACCCTAAGGATGTGCTCTTTGTCGAACCAAAGCCTTAAAATATTTCAAGTGCCTCTGAACCATCCACATTGAGCTAGTGTGTATAGGTCCACACAATTCAATCTCCTCAACTTGGTGTATGAGGTAGTGCTCTTGTGCATTGAAAAAAGTTGGAGGTAGACACTTTCGCATTTCACACATTAAATGAGGAATTTTTCTCTTCCAATATTTTATATCATCTTTATGGATTTCTTTACATGACAACCACCTACAAGATATTCAAGACGCTAAAAAATACATTACATAACAAGTAAAACAAATAGCAAATTTATAATATCTATACTTAACAACCTAAACAAATATCACTACTTACCTCATGTATTTTCCAAGATCATATATGACTTGCTTGACATTATTTTCGAAGTCGTCTGGGAGAGATAGAGGTAGAATGTACTGCAACAATTATAAAATTATCTTTTCATTTTCTTCTAACATAATACAATGAAAAGTACACGTATGCGCAGTACTTAAATACATAGTAAAAACACAATAACATGAAATACCTTAATGAAGGTATGTCTATCATGCATTTTCATCCCTAGCCCAAATTCACTTTTCTTTGATATGAGATTGTTTATGTTCACAGCAAATCCTGTTGGAAATCAAATTTTTTGTATGACTTCTTTTATAGCATTGCTTTGCTAGTCTGTTAATAACCAAGGAAGCTCACTTATATTAATCTGGTCTCAATGGCTATTTTATTTAATGACATTTATCATTGCATGATTGGAATCCTGAATGTTACCACATATTTTGACAATTTTTTCTTTGTCATGCCTTCCATCCAATATTTTCCATAATATTTATGTTAGATTCTTTCCAATATGTATAGTATCAAACAAATGAACATTTTGTAACTGCTCGTAGTAGGGAAACCTACTAAATTATCGACGATAACTTTTCAGTCCCTTAGGGAGGTGGTCATTTATGCCTTCACGACCTTTATGATCATCAATCACATCATCAATAAACAAAACAAAATAGAAAAGATGTTTTATGACAAAACAATAGATGGAATGGCATTACCTTGATGATTAATTCTATTATATTCCAACTTCCATAGGTGAGGTGTCATTCTTCATGGATTTGATGTATTCTCTTCTTTCCCATTGAAAAGATTTTTTTCAGTATTTCGATACTTATGATTTTTGTGGAGAAAGTGCCTATACTCATCAAACACCTGCTTTCCTAAACTTTTTGAATGATGAGATTTCATCTTTGGACCACAAACAAGACATGCAAATTTTCTCTTTCTTTGAAGACCTACAAGATATTGTATAATTGAATTAAATATGATAATTTTTTTAATTATAATGTTCATGCACAACTTAAAAACTATAACATACCATAAAAATGTGTTAGCCCTGGGGCATCGTGTATTGTCCATAGAAGTATCGCATGGAATTGAAATTGTATTTGTTCTATTGGTCTAGAGACGTCATACATAGTGACACCATTCCATAACTCTAGCAACTCCTCGATAAGAGGCTTGATATATGCATTCATATCTTTAACTTGGTACTTACCTAATCAAATGAACAAAAGCATTACATAATTATCATGACCATTTTACTGTAATATTTATAATTAAATGTAGACAACTATATTTAAATGATAAAATACCTAGAACAATCATTGCCAACATTATGTGCTCCCTCTTTATTGACATCCATGGAGGAATGTTATTGTTGATAACAAAAACTGGCCACACTGAGTAAACAGATCTCATCTCTCCAAATGGATTGACACCGTCTGTTGCCAATGAAAGCCTGAGATTACGAGGTTCTTCTTTAAAGTGGGGCCACTTTTCCTCTATGTCCATAAATGTTGAACCATCCGCAGGCATTTGAATAATGTCATCTCGACTTCTATTGTGTGCATGGTAATCCATAAATTGTGCCAAGCTAGTGTACTTGAATAATCGTTGCATACGTGGAATAATGGGAATATAGCGAAGAACCTTGTGAGGAACCCTTTTTGTTATTTGATCTATTCGATATCTACTGATATGACATTCAGGGCATTCAATTCGAAATTCATTTTGTTTGTGATATATAATATGATCATTGGGACAAGCATCTATTGCTTGATACTCCATTCCAATATCTTTCATAATGGTAGATAATTCTTGGTATGAGCGAGGTAGAATATTTTATGGTGGTAACAAAAACTCACCTTTCAATCTATAGCAAAAAAATGTAATTTGTTAATATAAAGAATATTAATGGTACAACATGATTCACAGTTTATTGTGACATATATGACATACCTTAACATACATGATAATGTTATGTTGGATAAACAATTCATAACCTTCAAATTCACCAACAATAATACAATAGAGAGAAGAGTTGTCTGCGAGCCTTCGTAAAGGGCCTCAAATGCCTTCTTAAGTAGAGGGACATCATGAACAACATCAAGGTCATATTCATCATCATGATCAGCTACACGAGTACTAAATGTGTCATTGATCAATGTATTTGTACCATCATCTTCAATTGTGTTTTATGCCTCAAGATCATCATCTTCCATGGGATCATTATCTTCAGCTTCAATATTCACACCTTCATGTTCGTCCACTTCGAAAACCATATTCTTCGAGTTGTGTTGATCCAGACCATGTGCTCTGGGGTGCTTGACCTATATAAAATTGATAAACATAAATAAACCATGATCATGATCTCATCATCAAGTGATTTATTATGTATATAAATTCTTAAAACGATATAATAAAAAACTTACCAATGGATGATAATCGCGTCCACCTTCAATGTGACCATGTAGCCTACAATGTTCCTTAGTTTTTTTTATTCGAAGTCTTCTATTCTTTAACCCCTTACAAATTTTACATGGGCAATAACATTTTCCATCACCTTTTGTTTTCAAGTTAGACCACAATCTAGCAATTGTCTCCTTATTTTGTTGCTTGTTGATATTGTCTGACATGGTCTTTCTTCACAAGCAAGAAAAACGGGCTATAGAACTAGTTATATAGAAGTTGAAATGTTAGTTATGAAATCATGTTTCAGTATAATATACCAAATTAAATTACTTGAAAATAGAAATTATCATCATTAAACCTAAACCATTTAACTCTTCTTTTTTCATCTCAAAACATATCTAATGGCTTTGTGGTATGCAATCCTTGTATCATATCTTAAGTTGACTAATGTCTAATTGGGGTAATCCATGAGTGTCTAATGTGAATTTAGTATCCTAAACATTGGAGAGACCTTATCTGACTTGCCTAATCAATGTGGTTGTTGTCCTAATATGAAATACCAAGTTCTGCCCTTGCCTCTGCATCAAACTTCTCACATCATGTTTCTTCAAAAAAACACACTAATATGAATTGAGCCAACACCATGAGGATAGGGTCAAGTATCAGGGCAACTAATCATAATATGTGAAGATGGGGTTCACACATAAGTGTTGGCTCTCAACAATGCCACTTCCAAAATTGTCAGTCTCAAGACTTCTCCTATTAGGTCAACACTCATTGATGGCCACAAGCCCAAATCAATGTATGTAGGCTTCAAATTCCTTTCTCTAGGCTAGGAGGACCCTACACAAGGTCTATGAACACTCACTTGGTATTACAATAGAAAGATCCTTCCTCTAGAACTTTGTTTGCAACACACACATCAATATTGGTAATAATTGTTATGATGGATGGTCTATTAGGACGGTAAATAAAATGCTTATTCTTTTTCCACCCTTTGAAACTACAACAAGGTATTTGACTTGGCAGGGTCCCCACACATCACTTCAACAACAAACATTAGGCAATTCAACCATTTTCCTTCTCAATGCATTTTTTTTTGTCTTTCACTAGTTTTCTCAGTCCAATACATAGGGATATCAGACCTTTCATGGCATCATCACACGCACCTTCCAACATATAGTTCTTTCATATTTTAGGTGCCTACACACTATGTTGTTGTTAAGTATTGATGTATTCTTAAGACATCTCATGAATCCATTACATGTCCACACTTGGGTTTACAAACACAACTCTGTCAAAACAAAAACAATATCACTAGTAAAACTATGACTGTGACAATCAATACCCTTAGGACAGTCATAGAAATTTAATCTATTTCATTTGGTTTTGATCGAAAAACCCTATTGAAGGTTTCATAGGGTCCCCTCACCCCTCTCTCTATCATCAACCACTTCAAAATACCAATCGCTTGGTCTTCCCACCAAATTCTTCACTCTTACTGCCTTTTACTGACTGATAAATAGATATATCAGACTGTCCTTATGCCCAAATGTACCAAATCTAATTTGGAGCCCTGCACATAACATAATATGATATATAGCATGAAAAAAGGTCTTCCCACACATTTGGGTGAATTTATATGCATGGGAGACCAAACTATACATTATTTACTCCTCTCGGTAAACACTAGGCAGGGTTTTGACAATTTTTGGAAAAACTATGATATCTAATTTAAAACACAATAAAATTCAATTCCACAAAAAGAAAAAATGAATTTAACTCACTTCTCTACCACATCTAATTGACTTCCCATCAAATTATGATGATTTTTACAATAAAAAATGAAGAGAATCAGACCGAAACGTCAAAAAATATACATAAAATCCCAATTTCATTAAGAAAAACTCTTGGATGGCATGCCAAAGGCCTATTTATTCCCATCCAAGTGGGTTACAACCTCAAACCACCATAAAATAACTTTCCAACAATATTTTTAAGAAGTTTGTACAAGAAATGCAAAAGTTGTCATGGCAATATGACAACTTTTTTCCCAATGGACCTCAAACTTTCACAATTAGGTCTCTATTTGTTGTTAGAATGTGATCTATGACTAAGTATTAGAGGATCTTACTAACTTGGGTATCATGCTTTTATGTGTCTCTAACATGACTCCTAGTAACTATATAAGGATCTTACTAGTCCTAGATCTATGCCTTGTCTTTTTGATATGGTTCCTAGTGAGAATATATGAATCTTACTAGTTCTAAATGTCATAACTTTGTGTTTTGCATGTTCCATGTGTGTTACCAATGTTACTAATATTACTCACTTTGTACTTCCCTTTTATCTCAATATTTTAGATTGACAATATCATAAGTCTTGGGAGCTACCACGTTTCCAAACTTGTAGTCATCTTGACTCTTCAATATCTTGGTGAAAGAATATTTGGTTTCTCCATATTTTCCCAAGAGTACATGAGCATAATTTCATACTCTTTCTAAGAGGGGGCTAAATATTGCATCATAAGTTGTATCTCTTTAAAAATATACACTAGGTTTGGACTCACTTTAGTGGTTGTGCCCTATTTATGCCTAATTGTACTTAGGTTTGACAATGTTTCCCTAAATTTGGTTCATTCCCTTATTCATAATGTTCCTTATGGCTCATTTTTATAGGACTATGGTCTTAGGAACCCTTATTCATGGAAATTGGACCTAAAATTTGAAAGATGAATGTTGGATTCGCAAATAGTAGGAATTTCCTCTCCAAATTTGGACTTTTGCAAAAGTTCAATTTGAAAAGGTGCAAGGACCATGTCCATATAAGGTCCATCTTGAAAATTAAATGATAATACCATCCATGCATATTAAATGATATAGTCAAGTAATAAAGAAGGAAAACCATTTCATGAAGTTGTCAAATGATTTTAAAGATGCACAATAGTCCACTAAATGCAATTCACTATAAAAGAAAACAAAGTATGCTACAAGATAGTGGGTAAGATGCAAGGAATGAAGTTAAATAGACAAAGAAAAACCATGAATATTACCAAGTCAAAAGGAGTAGCTATGACCTCTTAGGTGTTTTTTCACTTCCATAAATTAGACTTCTTAAGGATAGAAACACATGTAGATAGCAGTATGAAGTCTTTTTGACGATTTTTGAAGTAGTTGAAGGAATGGCTTATTTTAGTTATATCTAACCCAAGACAATTTCAACTCAAAGTAAGGAATAAAACCATATGTCCTATAAGTTTGGGAAGCTAATTGAGTAGCTGGATAAGGTAGTCTTGAGACTCTTTTAACTCAATTAGAACATGTACCAAGTATCTAGGAGCTTACAAAGCCAGTTCAACCATATTTCAAGTGAAAATGCAACAAAAGGAGTAAAAGCTTTTAATACACCTCAAAAACCACTCCTAGGTGGCCAAGTAGGTGGAAATAGCCTTTTCCAACTTTTTTTTTCTTCATAGATGCAGCTCTATATTCTCTTTATTATTTGAGATGAGATATAAGACTCCTAGGGCTTAGTTCATCTTAGTTCTTTAAATTCTATGCCAAGTGTTGTAACCAAAAAATTTTTTACAACAAGAGATATTATTTAATATCATTTAAGGTTGCAGTAGTGCAAGGAACATAAATATGAAAAGAGAAGGGATGAATAATTCAGGGAGCTCGAAATTATACATCAGAACTATGATACAGAAAGCTGAGATAGAATTTCCCCCTCGTTGGGATAGCCTGACTCCTATCAGGATAGCTGAACAAAGCCAAAGAAGGTGGATAAAGACAAGGGCAAGAAGAAGGTTAATGAAGAGGGAGATGTTGAAGAGGAAGAAGAAAACAAGAAATATCAAAAAAAAGAAAATGAATAAGATTAAGATGTGTAACCTAGTTTGATGTTTTATCTAGTTTTGGAATTGAAAATTATTTATGCCTTGACAATATTTTATGTTTTATGGCTCATGGAAACTCACGATCTAGTCACTACAATATATGAAACTCACAAGAATATGAAACTCTCTCATGACAAATGAGAAGAACTAAGGATGAAAGGCCTATCTTTTTATTGCAGGAAGAATTGGGAAAGAGGACACACTTGTAAACAAGATGAAATAGAAGAGGGAAAGATGTATTTTTATGTGCAAATATCCATGGGCACCCAGGCATAAATGTAATACAAGGAATCTTTAAAGAAATAACTTGTGTTATAAATGCAAAGAAAAATGGGAACTAGGACATATATGTGGACGCCAACTACGAAAAATAGAGGCAATATCCAATGAAAAAGAAAAAGGAAACCTGAGAAAAAAAGAAAGATATGGTGAAGGAGACCATAAGAGAATCCCATCAAAAGAAGAGATAATTGAAGAATGGAGTTTTGTGGAGGAACCAATCCAATAGTCACAACACCCTCATAAATATGACAGAAGAAACCTCTTCATAGAACCTCAAGGTTTCATCGTTAAGTAAAGAGTGAATGCATTCTACTAAATAAGAAGGATCTAATAATAGTACATATATTGGCATGTGTATACTTCATACTTGGTTCATGCTTAATGTATTTTCAAGAATGATGCTTAACAACTAAGAGAATAAAAAGAAACAAGAATTTATTCAAAAGAGAACATTATGTTTAAGGTCATAGATGTGTGGCATGCTTCTAGACAATATATGGAAAGTTTGCCCTTATTTTGTCTCATGATTACAATTGATGAGAGAAAACTTGTCTTAATATTACAAACGTTGGGAGGGAGTTGATATATTTGATCATCTAAACCTAAAGTTGCTTGAGGACAAGCAAATTTGGGAGGGGAGGACTGTGATGCCCCCGATTTGAACAACTAACATTTCTTCACGGAAGGTCTAAATGATGAAATTGTCTTACATGGTAAGACTTCACAATTTCATGGAGGAAATCATTGATTTATTATAGTCAAGCTTATATGGATTAAAGACAATAAATATCAACCCTCACCATTAATCTCTAGTGATGGTGAATATTTAAGAGTGATAACATAGTAAGGGTGTGTAATATAATACGAAGAGACATGCCAGTTGTTAGGAGGAGACATCATGGTTTAGGAGGGGATGCCACCACTCCAACAATCACCCCTTATTGAGTGGTCACCACTTTTGTACCTAATGAAGAGATATAAGTAGTACACTCCCAACAGTTAGAAGGTCATCAAACCAAGAACTTAATACTTGATAAGGTACTGAATATAAAACAAATTGATTATTTAATTCTATTTGGTATGAATTCCTTTGTATATAATAGAATGGATTTTGGATTAATGAATATACTTCTACACACTAATCATTGAGAAATACATTGTTGGCGGTTTCATTATTACCTAGTCCAGTATCGATCTGATCTTGTTGGGGAAGCATCTCGCGATCAAACCACAAGGTCTCACTGTCGATTAGTCTATTGTTACCAAGGTTCACCCTCTAATTTGTGAAATTTTTCAACTTATTTATTTTATGCTAAGTATATGTCTGATACTAGAATCTTTCATATGATTGAGTACTTCCAACCATGGTAGAAGGGAAGTAGGCTTGCAAGAGTGGTACAGTGATGGTTCTGTGTGGGAAAAGGGTTACAAAGCGTACTGCCCTTGAGCCTAGAGGAGATGGCTTCTACAAAAACCTATTGTAACATCTTTCCTCTATCATGGTAAAGATTCAAATCCGAAATTCCTCATCCAAACATTATGCAAATCCGAAATTCCTCTTGCAAATACTATGCAAATCCGAAATTCCTCATGCAATTATTATGCAAATGCGAAGATTCAATGAATGAAGGTGAAGATTAAATAATTCCTCATATTATGCAAATCCAAAATGAAGGTGAAGTTCAACAATTCGTCATATTATCCAAATCCAAAATGAAGATGAAGATTCTACCTTGAATGGTGAGTGTGTCGTTTGATCTTGCCAGGGGTTGAGCTCAACACGGAAGCCTGTGTGAGATTGAAAGCACAAATGACTTTCCCTCTTTTTTCTTTTTTTTTAAGTAATGCCCGTTGTCATCAAAATTTCAACGAACTCTGGCACTTTTAAAAAAAACAAATTTCATTTTTGACAAAGTCGGGCATTTTTTCAAAAAAAAAATTAAATTTGGTCACAATATACCTTCTCCGTCGGAATTCTAAACCAAATGTATTAGTAGCAGCTTCGGCCGCATTGTGGGTCGTGACCCGCAGGGATGGCTTCGGTGGCCACTATGGGTCGCGACCCATAGGGGCAGCTTCGACCACAACTATGGGTTGTGACCCATAAGGGAGCAGCCTTCCAAAACCATGTCAACTTGCATGCACCCTGCAAGAGAATGAAAACCCTAACCCAATTTTCAAGTTAGGGTTAGTAAAAGAAACAAAAGAATGAAGTGTAGGATGTGAGTTTAAAAGAGAAAACCCTACCTAGGGTTTATAAGATTATTATAATAAAGGTTTTTAAATTTTAAAATGGACTTAAAATGGGGGAGGGGACCCCATTCCAAATTAAAAGGTTATTATAATGTTATCAAGCATATTTGTATTTTATGTTGTGGATTCAATTTTAATAGAGTGTTAATTTTAAAAGGGGTTTTGTTTTTAAATATAGTAAATGCGGGGAATCATATTTTATTTAGAGGGATATGTTTAATGAAATTTTGGTGACTTATTAATGAGATGAAATTTAAAGGGGTTATATTTTTATTTTGGGGTAAATGATTATTTAAATTTATAAGGGGAAATTTAGTTACCAAATGTGGTAGATTTATTTTCCACACAACTTTACTTATGAATTAGCTAAATTAGTGATGTACGGTACTTTACTTTTATTTGCTTAATATTATTTATTTAAACAATGAATTTGTATTAAATATTAATTTAATGGATTAGTTAATTTAAAGATGATTTGGAAAATTTATATTCATTTTCTTATTTCAATAATTAATATTAATACAATTAATTTGTATTAATGTTAATTTAAAGAATTTTGGAATTATTTAATACTATAAGGAAATAATAATTAACTCATAATATAATTAGAATTGAAGATTGAGTTGGGCGAATTAATTAATTCTAAAGGTTGTGATGACTTTATAGGGTTAAATTATTCAGTTATGATAATGGTAATTATTGTAATTGTTAATTAAATAAAAACCTAAGTTGATCGCTTAGGGGTTTAAGATAAGACCCTAGTCTCCTAGTTAAATTTAATAAATTATCGCTCACTTTAGAAACCCATTCTTAAGATCACTTGAGATATCTTTTAGTGAAATAAATGAAGTTATCACACCTCTTGTACATAGAACACCAAGTATTATAGTGTTATTAAAACAATTTGTTGTTGCATTTTTGCCCAAATGTTTGGGCATGACAAATATTGTTATGTAGTATAAGAAGTTGAATTAAAAATGGTGAGCAGGAAATTCTTAGAGCTCGTAGGAAAAAAGAATGGTATAGAGGTTATAATGGCCAAGTTATCGTACTCAAATTTTTTGGAGGAAGAGAAAGGGAGTGCAAGTCGTAGAGCTAGGCATGGGAAGAACAGAAGAAAGGAAGAAATGATTATAATGATAGAAGGGAAAGATTTTGGGACCAATGCGGAACTTTCAAAAATAGATGGTGTCAATCACCTTGGAGACCTTCTTTTACTAGTACAATGAAGGAGGTGAAGGAGGAAAGTAAGTGTGTTTTTTCAAAGGAATGGAAACCCAAGGACTCCAAGAAAATGGAGGAAAACAAAAAGGTATGCATTCCTTCGACCTAGGGTAGAGTTATTTTGTTTTCCTTAGACTATCAGACTTGGAATGATTCAATATATCGTTTCAGAGAGAATAATTTCTTTATTTAGTGGGTTGGGGATTGCTTGGCTTTGAATTGGGTTAAGCAATGGTGTGCAGAAAACTAGAAACTCCCTTATGATCTCAAGACCATGTCGAATGGTTTTTACATGGTCATTAGAGAAGATGCAAAGCTTAAAAATAGGGTTCTTAATAATGGTCCCCTTTTTATGGGTGTATGGGGCTTTTCATCAAAGGTTGGGAGCCAAATTTTGATCCAAAAAAATAAATATTGATGAGATCCCAACTTGGCTTAGATTCTACAATCTCCCAAGGGAATACTAGGATTTGGACATTGTCCAGGAGATTGGAAACAATTTTAGAGCTTTTCATTGAAGGAGATGAATCTATTGAAGAGAAAGATTGCATCATGTATGTGAGGATATGGATCATTTGGAAGCCCTATGTCCGCTTGCTAAATACTATAGAAATTAGAACTAATACCAGAATATGAATTCAAAAATTTGAAGTGGAAGATATTTTGGAGCATTTTCGTGTTTGAAAAGGTCTAGTACAGGTAGAGGGGCAATGCATGGTTAGAAAAGATAAGTGCATATTCTGAAAAGAACTGGTCAACAAAATTTTAGAAGCAACAAAACCTGACCATGGCCAAAACTTGGATGTGTGGGAGGAGTTGAGTAAGGATATGGGTAAGGATCAACATATTGGAGGAATGGATTGAATAGGAGACCTCAAATCCAACATAAACCTGATCAAAATTAATTTACTAAATTTTTACAATGAGGGAAATACTTGTATGATAGTAATGGTGATAAATCCCAAGTGGCAATTGATCATGTTGTTGTGGCACCTCCTAATGAGGGACACCTAAATTCTCTAGAGTAAGGTAGAAATGAAGTTGAACCAAGGAAGGAGAAGGAGCATTCAATGGCAACTGTTCATCCCATAGAGGAAGGGGATTATAATAAGGTAGTGATGGACCTGGTAAGGGAAGCCTTGGCAAAATTAGAAGGGGCTATTGTGGCCCTCCAAAATGAAGGAAATAAGATGGTGGGGAAATTAACATGACTCAAGGAGAGCCTATCCAAGTCACAATAGATCAAGTTGAGTACATGGTCAAGGATATTCATGAGTCACCAATAAAGTATAGAGAAGGAGAATATGTAAATAGAGACTGTGGTCAAAGGAATAGTGATGAATATTTAGAAGAAGATTTAGCTTGGAAAGGCTCGGGGGAGGATGAAATTTGGCATCTTAAAGATGACATGGCTATTAGAGAAAAGAGAAAAATATTTCAATCTAAGTCAGAAATTGAGGTATGGAAAGTAGGAGAAAATCAAGCACAAGGAAGAAATCACAACCATGTGAATTTGGAGGTTGTTGGGTGTGCCAAGGGTAAAAAAACCTCTTTATTGGGAAGGGTAGTTCCCTTTTGAACTAAAAAATGAAAATCTTAACCTAGAATGTTAAGGGTTGCAATGCCTCTGACAAGAGATGATTGATCAAGATGTACCTTTGACGATCAAAAGTGTGTATTTATGTTGCAAGAAACAAAATCAGGAACAGATGAGTCAAGTGGTTTTTTTAAAACAGGGGGCAGATGGAACAACCTCATGGTAGAGGCTACTAGTGCAGTAGGGGGTTTAGGTATCTTGTGGAATTTGAATATTGTCAATTTGTCAACGGAAGTACACTCAATTCACTCATGGGTTTTTTAAGTCAGCTCTCTAATAGATGGTATTGATTGTGCGTTGATTAATTTTTATGGTCCAATAAAGCTTAGTGACAAGAAGAGATGTTAGAACCAAGTTTATGAGGCACTTTAGTAGTATGAGTAGACAGTGGTCATTTTAGGGGGTGATTTTGATGCGACTTTGGAAATTGCCGACAAAAGAGAGAGTTGAGGTGGTATTGGTTTGGTGCAAAGGGAATTTCAAAATTTGATCCTAAATAATGGTCAGCTAGAAATTTTTCCCAAGAATGGGTCCTTCACCTAGACCAATAGAAGGGCAAGTTCAACTCACATTGCTAAGAAACTTGATAGGTTTTTTGTTGTGGCTCCTTGGGTGGAGAGGCCTTTGAAATTTGAGATAAATATTATTCCATTATCAAGGTCATATTACTTTGTTGTTTCCATCATCGCTCAAAGGGATTTAGTTCCCCATTCAATGCCCTTTTAAATTTGAAAAAATATGGATTAGAGACCAAATGATCAGCAATTTGGTTGATAAGTGGTGGAATGAGGCTCCTCTAATGTATGGGAAACATTCTTACATTAGTAATAGATTGCAATATCTCAAGCAAAAACTGAAAGAGTGGAATAAGGCCAATTTCATAAATATCTTTGTTGAAAAGTTTCAAGTGGAATAAATATTGGAGGCTTTACACATTAATATCATTGAGATAGTTTTGGAGGTGGAGGATCATTTAGAGGAGAAAGCCTTAAACTTTGAGTATGCAGAAATTCTTGCTAGAGAGGAAGTTTTCTAGAGACAAAAATCAAGGGAGTGTTGGCTCAAGGAAGGTGATAGAAACACAAAAAATTTCCACAACTTAGTAAAAGAAAAGAGATCTAAAAATAGAATCTCTACGATTCAAAACAAAGAACAAGCATTACAAGAATTACAAAACAATAAAATGTGGTTCTCTTTTAGCATATCAATATGGAGGAAGTGAAAATGCAGTCTTCTCAATGAATAGAGATAAGGTACCTGAGTTGGATGAGTTTCCAGCCCTCTTCTATCAAAAAAAATTTAATATTATCTCAAATGATTTATGGCATGTGGTGGAAGAATCAAGACAAAAAATATACATTGCTAGGGATTTAAACACCACCTTTATTGCACTAATACCAAAGAAGAAGCAAGCAAATTCCTTTTATTATTATAGACCAATACCTTTATGTAATATTATTTACAAAGTCATTGCTAAGGTGATCACAAATAGATTGAAGAGAGTAATTGGTAATATTGTATTTGAAGACCATACTGGATTCATCTCTCGGAGGTCAGTTGTAGAAGGAATTAGCGTAGCTCATGAAGCTATCCATACCATCAAGAGGGCTAAAGTGGATAAAATCAACATCAAATTAGATATTAGGAAAGCTTATAACAAAGTGGAGAATAAATTTCTTTTAGCGGTCTCGAGAAAGTTTGGGTTTAGTGAGGAATGGATTACATAGGTAAGAAGTTGCATTATGACTCCAAAGTTCTCCATTCTAATTAATGGAACTCCCCAAGGCTTTTTTCAGACAAACGAAGGGTTGAAGCAAGGTGATATCCTTTCCCCTCTTCTATATATCATAATGGCTAAATTTAAGTTAATTAAATAAATGTAATCATTGAAGTAACAATTAGCATAGATAATAAAGTAAGGTCAATTGTTACTAAAAATTGTAAGTTAAATGTGTAGATACTTAGCTTTAATTTTGTCATAGAAATATTTCTTCAAATGTCAAGAATCTATTTTTCAATACTTTATATTTTTCCTTTAATAATAAAATAACTTGCACAAGAGAAAAATATAATAGGAAATATATTGTAAGTACTCGATAATAATAATCCACTTGGAAGGGGCAACCTTCAAAAGTAGGCCACTTTAAAGGGGCTACCTCCAATAGTCTCTAATGAGAATGAAATACACAACATAATGTAATTAGTTAACCTTTACCTTTCATATATATATACTATACTTATTCCATTGATGTCACCTAGGCTAACCTAACTACCTATATAATCGTACTAATTGAGGGTTATACTACCCATAATTTAATTATAAATATACTCATTCACATTGTAGCTTAAGGGTGTAGCATGTCCCTCCCCTTAAAAGAAACCTAATTCCCTGTATAGGTACAACTAAAGGATAACTTCATCTTCCCATGTCACATGAGCTTCAATG
This sequence comes from Cryptomeria japonica, assembly GCF_030272615.1. Lineage (NCBI taxonomy): Eukaryota > Viridiplantae > Streptophyta > Pinopsida > Cupressales > Cupressaceae > Cryptomeria > Cryptomeria japonica. The sequence goes on from NC_081405.1 coordinate 509,297,510, forward strand.
CCCAAATTCTTCTAGTTGATCAAATAATCTATAAATTTTATCATTTACAACCCGATAATGTGTGTCTAAGGAACTCCCCTAGGTTGTAACTCTATGTATTGAAATTATGTGTTAATCAACATGCAACTTTATCCTAATATATGTGGACCTTCTCCTTGTACTCCTAAAGAAAAGAGAGTGTCTCTTGTTGGCACTATATGCATTCTTATATTGCTCTAAATTTTGGGTGTACGTCAAAGAAAAGGTGATGGGTGATGCATGGTTGGTCCTAGTAATAGTTGAATTCATGATTATGATATATTTTGAAAGAAGTCTAGGGATGTAAGCTTAAGGATTACTTTGAGGTCACAAGTGAGGTGATGAAGAAATTAAAATGAAATTTTTTTTCTAATTACATCATTCCATAGGACTAATGTAATATCCCTCACAACATTATAGAGAAAAAGAAAACAATATACTTAGAAAAGAAAGATGAATTAATTTGGGCATCATCAAAATCATATTGGTATTCAATTATTCAAGGATATCATGTTCTTACTCATTCAGAGACTAATGAGACATAGCCTTCTAGATTATGTTGGCAAAAATTCCACACTCCAAAAGAACAACCCTTTGTATTATTGATAATAAAAGTGGTTACAACATAGGCTTAGAGCCAAGCTCAATCAAATGAGTCTTCAACAATGAAATGGATTTTGGAATGATTTTAATAGCATAATAGTACCCTCAAAGACTCAATATCACTGCACAAAATCTACAAGTTGTAGTGACATAAATTGTGTCCTTATACAATTTCACGCTCTATTTGCCACCTACTTAAATGTGCTTTCTCCTAGATCATTTTAAGCCTATTTGGCCCTATCCTACACTAAAAATTGATGATTAATCCCACAACTTAAATGTCATCAAATACTTAAATTAAGACTAGATCTAACATCACAAACCTCAACACTCATGATTTCCTTTTGGAGGAAAACAAGGTACCCAACTCTAGAGTCCCACTAGAATCTCCTAAAATTGTAGCTAGTGCAAGCGTTGGCCTTCACATTTTTAAATTTAGTCTCAATTCTAATACTTGATCATTTTTGTAGCATCCTAAATTGTACTCCCTTACAATTTAGTCCACATTTTTTTCTATCGCCTTATTCTGCATCTCATGATGCTTGATTATGCATGTACCATGCAAATCAAGCCTTGTCTTCATTTCATACACTGCATAACCCCTTGTCCTGGCCCCAAAGTAGGGTAGGAACTAAGCATGACACTCTAGTCCTTTTTGGGACCAAAGTTCCACACTTTGGTCCCCCTTTATTGGGCCCTTCTTTGACCCCCTATTACATCTTCAACAATGAGGGAGAAATCTCTACCCGTGTCAACCTATGTCAGAAAATTAGCATGTTATTTGATGGGAAAGTATATGAGGTTTTCCCCTCTCATTTGGTGAACACATCATAAGAGAAGGACAAGGTTATAATTATAAAGCATTGATGCATTGAAGTATTCATCATCGAGCATCTCTAGAGGTCTTCAAGGCTGCATTCTTCATTCATTTATTGTGGAGCGACATTACATCTTTCATTTGCAAGCATGTGTGTGTGATTAGGGTTTTGTCATGTTCATGCCATTTCATATTACATATCTAACTACATTCAAGAAGAAAATCATCATTATCAGTCAGTGCACATCTGAGGAAACGGGTACCAAGCTATGATATTCAGAATAGGCATTATTTGCAAATAAGAATCAACCCTCTTTGGAGTGCAAAAAGTTAGGAGGACTAGAGCAATGGGCGCTCCAATCCCAGCATTTTGGGATCTTTTTCAAGGATTGGGTTCAAATCTGCATATACTGCTCAGATCTGGGTGTGTGCCTTAATTTGATGATTGTAGCTCACCGTTTTCAAATTTTTACCTTCATTTTCAGTACCATAACCTAATTTTAGCAATTCAACTCACAAAACAGGGAAAACTAAATTCACCCCTTGAATTTGTTCAGTATTTTAGTCCTTATCATTACTTGTTTGTTACTAAATCTATTGGATTCATCCATCTTTTGAATGTAATGGAAAATTAGCGATTTTCATCTCTCTCATGGTGGAAACTCTAATTTTCGAACCATTACATTTTGGTGAACCCAACTCCTTACACCCCTATTTTTTATTTGTGTTCTCAGATCTGAGTGGTCATGCAATTTAAAATTCAAATTTACATTTACAAGTTTAACTTCCAATTGGATTTTAAAAATTTTGAGGTTAATTTTGTAAGGAAGTTAAGTAGCGGAAACAACTTCCTACACTAACCTTGAGAGGAGGGTAATGAAAAACTTTTTGAGATCATTACAACAGTTACAGAAAATAGAAATAGATATAATAACATTCATACCACAACACAGTGATTTACGTGGGGAAAACCCTTTAGGGAGAAAAACCCCACACTCCAAAAGCAGCTCAATATTTTATTCAGCAATCAAAAATAGATTACAACATACTTGCAGAGCAAGCTCTTCGCAGGAGTACCACTAATCAGAGATTCAGAGGCAACTCAATAGCCATAGGACTCTTACACACAACCTCTATCTCACACACCTCATAAATAGGAGATACAATACAAGAAACTGTCAAACTGTATTACAAAACCATGGGCTAAAACCACCCAATAAGGTGTAGCTGACCTTATCTCCCTTCTAGATGCCCTATGACATGTTAAAGCACACATCAACACATGTCGCTTCCTTTTTACAGCTCATTTATGTATCCGATACAAATTATTTTTCCTATTTCAGGAGTACAAACTTCCGGAGGCCATAACTTGAGAACCAGGTGTCCGATTGACGAACCGTTTGAAGCGCCGGAAAGCTCGCAAAGTGCTCTATCACCTCGTAACCCACTTCACTAGTTACAGCCACTTTTTAGGATGTTTTGGAGCCTCTAAAGTCCCCAAAATTAAGTTTAGATATTTTATTGCACCCCTCCAAGATGAAAACTTTAATATCTTCAAAACTAGCTGTGACCTTGCGACGCAACTTTATCGGAATGATTATCTAGCCAACCAGAAGCTTCCGGGAGAGTTTCACACCATTTCGTGCTCAAATGAAAACTTACTATAAATAGTAACCTCACATAAATCCAAGGTTGAGACACCATTTTTTCCAACAAATCTCCCACTTGTCGAACACCTTGCAGGAGCGGAAGGGAATGTCAACACAATGAATCAATTGCTAGGGGCCATAAGGCCCATAGACTCTGAACACCATCTGAACTTCTCTGTGCTCACAGCCTTAGTTAAAGCATCTGCAACATTCATCAAAGTTTCCACCTTAACCAGCTTCACCCTACCATCTTCGACCATATCTCTAACAAAATGATACTGAACATCAATATGTTTGGTCCAGGCATGAAATGTCGGGTTCTTAGCTAGGCTAATTGCACTCTGACTGTCATAGTAAACTATCACTGTACCTTGTTTTATTCCAATATCTGAACACAGTCTCTTAAGCCAAATGGCCTCTTTCCAAGCATGAGTAGCTGCCATATACTCTGCTTCAGTAGTGGATAAAGCAACCACAGCCTGTCGCTTACTCATCCAACTAATTGCACCACCAAACAAAGTAAACACATAAGCACTGGTAGATCTTCTGCTATCAATATCACCTGCCCAATCTGAATCCACATAACCATGGATATCAAGGGAAGTCATGTTTCCAACTGAATTACCATGATAACACAAAGAATACTCTGAAGTACCCTTCAAGCTTCCAACCGCACTCTGGTAAGGCACTCTGCTCATGTCTTCCATCTCCAATGGGGATGTAGGGCAATCTGAAACAGATAGTTTCATTCCAACTGTAAAAGGAACACTCAATGGTCTACAATTCTGCATGTTGAACCTCTGTAACACTGAATTCACATACTTACTCTGGCCTAGCCATAGCTTTTTGTTCACCCTATCTCTTCTAATTTCCATCCCAAGAATGTGCTTTGCTGCACCAAGATCTTTCATTTCAAATTTAGCAGCGAGCTGAGACTTCAGTTCTGAAATCATACCTTTCCCTTTACCAATGAATAACATATCATCAACATACAATGCAATGAATAAGAAATGATCACCATCAGATTTATAATAAACACAGTGATCTGATTTAGAACGTTCAAATCCCAAACTCAACACATATGTATCAAATTTCTGGTACCCCATCCTATGACTTTTTTTGAGGCCATACAAAGATTTCTTCAATTTACAGACCAAATTACTTTTGCCTTTCACAACATAGTGCTCCGGCTGTGTCATATAAATATCTTCCTCCAAATCACCATGAAGGAAAGTAGTTTTCACATCCATTTGTTCAACCTCTAAATCATAAGCAGTAGCAATAGAAAGCAAAAATCTAATGGACGTCATTTTTGCAATAGGAGAAAATATCTCACCGTAATCAACACCCTCAACCTGAGAGTAGCCTTTTGCAACTAACCTTGCTTTATACTTTTCAATGCTTCCATCTGAACCAATCTTTTTCTTGAACACCCATTTACAACCAATAGGTTTTCGTCCTTCAGGCAATGGTACAAGATCCCATGTATCATTCTTTTTCAAAGCTGCCATTTCTTCCTCCATAGCAATCTTCCAGGATTCTGCATCATTCATACCTAATGCCTCTTCTATAGATTTCGGTTCATCCACACTAGTATTCAGAGCAAAAATACATCTCCAATCATCAGGTGAATACCTTTCAGGTGGTTGTCTATGTCTTGTAGACCTTCGAACAAGCTGAGTTGGAGGTTCTTCCTCCTCTTCTGAAGATTCAGAGCTAGACGAGCTCTCCTCAAATTTTTGCCTATCTAGGGGTCTCGATTCAACTCTTTCAGGTGTAGAAGGAAGTTGAATCACATCTTCTTTTTTAGTCTGTTCTAGCTGCAATGTAATAGAAGGAGACTTAATTTCTCTAAAAATAACATTTCTACTGTGAATTACCTTTTGTGCAACAGGGTCCCAAAGCTTGTATCCTTTCACACCATAACTATACCCGATGAAGATACGTTTCACAGCCTTGTTCTCCAACTTTGTTCACTTCTCCTTTGGCACATGTGCATATGCCTCGCAACCAAAAACTCTAAGATGTCTCAATGAAGGCTTGTGACCTGACCATGCTTCCATAGGTGTTTTATCAACAAGAGCTGATGTAGGAGACCTGTTAATTAGGTAGCAAGCAGTGGCAACAGCTTCAGCCCAAAACTTTTGTTCGAGACCAGCACCACTCAACATACTCCTAGCCTTCTCCATCAGTGTACTATTCATTATTTCTGCAACTCCATTCTATTGTGGAGAATACGGAGTTGTCTTCTGCCTGTTAATTCCACAGTCTTTATAGAATCTATCAAAATCATTAAAGAAAAACTCACTGCCATTATAAGTTCTCAAACATTTTATTTTCTTTCCAGTCTGCAACTCAACCATTGCTTTAAATTCTTCAAAATGACTAAAAACTTCAGATTTACTCTTTAGAAAATATACCCATGTCCTTCTACTAAAATTATCAATAAATGAAACATAATATGTGAATTTTCCAATCAAAGAGACATCTACTGGACCAAACACATCAGAATGGATAAGATCCAAAACACCACAAGTTTTATGAGAAATCGAGTAAAACTAAACGCGGTTTTGTTTTCCATAAATGCAATGCTCACAGAAATCAAAGTCAAGATTACAATCATTCAAACCTTCAACAAGGTTTTTATTTTTCAAGGTCCTTAGACCCTTTTCTCCAATGTGGCCAAGTCTCTGGTGCCATAACATAGTCTTCTCTGCAGGTAACTTTGCCTTAGACGAAAGAGCACCCTTAGGTACCCAAAAACCATTTCCATCTGTTGAAGGTGAAACCTTCAAATCTTCCAGTGAAGTATCCATAGATTTATGTTTTACAGAAGTGCTATTACACTCAACAGTGTATGCTTCAAGCTTATACAAAGTGCCAAACCTGACACCTCTAGCAACTACCATAGCACCCTTAATCATCTTACATCCTGTATCAGAAAAGACTACCTGCACACCTGCATCTATTAGTTTGCTCACAGATAACAGGTTTCGTTTTAATCCAGGGATATGCAGCACACCATTAATCCTTTTTATTCTACCATCAGAAAACCTGATTCTAACTTTACCTCGACCAACAATGTCTAGAGGTGAATCATCACCCAAGTACACCTTACCTCCATTAAATCCTTCATATTCAGAAAACCAATTTCTATTGGAAGTCATATGAAAAGATGCACCTGAGTCAATTAGCCAGGCATCATTACCTGCATGAGTCGCCAAAGCCGCAATAAATGCATCGCCATCTTCCTTGTCGGACTCAGAATCAGAATCGAACTTTTTCTTTTTCTTCTTCTTCTTTTCTTCTTTGCAGTCCTTACGGATGTGACCCGATTTACCACAATTCCAGCAAATGACTTTGGACTTTCCAGGAGATTTTGATCTCCCTTTGGATTTGGACTTGCCGCGCTTCTCATTCTTTTTGCCTTTCTCCTTAGGTCTTCCACGAATGGTTAGGGCTTCTTTTGAACTGATGGATACCTTCCTTCGCATCTCTTCACCGAGTAGGGCACCCACCACGTCTTCAGATTTCAAAACAACAAAAGTACTACCGATACCCATAACAAGACAATCCCATGAATCAGGCAAAGAGCAAAGCAAGATCTGACATTTCTCCTCCTCATCCACCTTAACACCGATGGATACTAATTGAGCCACCAACATATTGAATGCTTCTAGGTGGTCTGCAATTCATCCACCCTCTTCCATCTTCAAGGAATACAATTTCTTTCTTAAGAAAATTTGATTTAATAAAGATTTCACTTGATACATCTCACCAAGCTTAGTCCATAGCTTCTTTGCAGAGTTTTCTTCATGGACATTGATTAGAACAGAGTTTGCCAGGCACAGTGTGATTAGACCCTTGGCTTTTTAGTCCATAACATCATACTGAGCTGCCGCAGTAGGATCTGAGGGCCTTTGGACATTCGCATCAACAGCATCCCAAAGATCTCGATCTATTAGCAGATCTTCCATCTTCAGCTTCCACATCTCAAAATTACTTCCATTAAATTTCTCCACCTCTATTCTCCTTGACGAACTCGCCATCTGAATATTCCTGCAACAAGATCAAAAAGTGTCTTCTGCACAAGCTCCCACTCAAATCTGGATTAGTTCAAAAAACTCAACTGCCCACAATTGAAACCAAAGGTGATCAGGCTCTGATACCACTTGTAAGGAAGTTAAGTAGCGGAAACAACTTCCTACACTAACCTTGAGAGGAGGGTAATGCAAAACTTTTTCAGATCATTACAACAATTACAGAAAATAGAAATAGATATAATAACATTCATACCACAACACAGTGATTTACATGGGGAAAACCCTTTCGGGAGAAAAACCCCACACTCCAAAAGCAGCTCAATATTTTATTCAGCAATCAAAAACAGATTACAACATACTTGCAGAGCAAGCTCTTCGTAGGAGTACCACTAATCAGAGATTCAGAGGCAACTCAATAGCCATAGGACTCTTACACACAACCTCTATCTCACACACCTCATAAATAGGAGATACAATACAAGAAACCGTCAAACGGTATTACAAAACCATGGGCTAAAACCACCCAATAAGGTGTAGCCAACCTTATCTCCCGTCTAGATGCCCTATGACATGTTAAAGCACACATCAACACGTGTCACTTCCTTTTTACAGCTCATTTATGTATCTGATACAAATTATTTCTCCTATTTCAGGAGTACAAACTTTTGGAGGCCATAACTTGAGAACCGGGTGTCCGATTGACAAACCGTTTGAAGTGTCGGAAAGCTCGCGAAGTGCTCTATCACCTCATAACCCACTTTTCTAGTTACGGCCACTTTTCAGGACATTTTGGAGCCTCTAAAGTCCCCAAAATTAAGTTTAAATATTTTATTGCACCCCTCCAAGATGAAAACTTTAATATCTTCGAAACTAGTTGTGACCTTGCGACGCAACTTTACCGGAATGCTTATCTAGCCAACCAGAAGCTTCAGGGAGAGTTTCACACCATTTCATGCTCAAATGAAAATTTACTATAAATAGTAACCTCACATAAATGCAAGGTTGAGACACCATTTTTTCCAACAAATCTGCCACTTGTCGAACACCTTGCAGGAGCGGAAGGGAATGTCAACATAATGAATCAATTGCTAGGGGCCATAAGGCCCATAGACTCTGAACACCATCTGAACTTCTCTGTGCTCACAGCCTTAGTTAAAGCATCTGCAACATTCATCAAAGTTTCCACCTTAACTAGCTTCACCCTACCATCTTCGACCATATCTCTAACAAAATGATACTGAACATCAATATGTTTAGTCCGGGCATGAAATGTTGGGTTCTTAGCTAGGCTAATTGCACTCTAACTGTCACAGTAAACTGTCACTGTACCTTGTTTTATTCCAATATCCGAACACAGTCTCTTAAGCCAAATGGCCTCTTTACAAGCATGAGTAGCTACCATATACTCTACTTCAGTAGTGGATAAAGCAACCACAACCTGTCACTTACTCATCCAACTAATTGCACCACCAAACAAAGTAAACACACAAGCACTGGTAGATCTTCTGCTATCAATATCACCTGCCCAATCTGAATCCACATAACCATGGATATCAAGGGAAGTCATGTTTCCAACTGAATTACCATGATAACACAAAGAATACTCTGAAGTACCCTGCAAATATCTGAAGACTCTTTTGACTGCATCCCAATGAACTCTACCAGGATTAGACATATATCTAGAAAGTACTCCCACTGCTTGGGCAATGTCTGGTCTAGTACAGACCATAGCATACATCAAGCTTCCAACCGCACTCTGGTAAGGCACTCTGCTCATGTCTTCCATCTCCAATGGGGATGTAGGACAATCTAAAATAGATAGTTTCATTCCAACTATAAAAGGAACACTCAATGGTCTACAATTCTGCATGTTGAACCTCTGTAACACTGAATTCACATACTTACTCCGGCCTAGCCATAGCTTTCTGTTCACCCTATCTCTTCTAATTTCCATCCCAAGAATGTGCTTTGCTGCACCAAGATCTTTCATGTCAAATTTAGCAGCGAGCTGAGACTTCAGTTCTGAAATCATACCTTTCCCTTTACCAATGAATAACATATCATCAACATACAATGCAATAAATAAGAAATGATCACCATCAGATTTATAATAAACACAGTGATCTGATTTAGAACGTTCAAATCCCAAACTCAACACATATGTATCAAATTTCTGGTACCACATCCTAGGACTTTGTTTGAGGCCATACAAAGATTTCTTCAATTTACAGACCAAATTACTTTTGCCTTTCACCACATAGTGCTCCGGCTGTGTCATATAAATATCTTCCTCCAAATCACCATGAAGGAAAGCAGTTTTCACATCCATTTGTTCAACCTCTAAATCATAAGCAGTAGCAATAGAAAGCAAAAATCTAATGGATGTCATTTTTGCAACAGGAGAAAATATCTCACCGTAATCAACACCCTCAACCTGAGAGTAGCCTTTTGCAACTAACCTTGCTTTATACTTTTCAATGCTTCCATCTGAACCAATCTTTTTTTTGAACACCCATTTACAACCAACAGGTTTTTGTCCTTCAGGCAATGGTACAAGATCCCATGTATCATTCTTTTTCAAAGCTGCCATTTCTTCCTCCATAGCAATCTTCTAAGATTCTGCATCATTCATACCTAATGCCTCTTCTACAGATTTCGGTTCATCCACACTAGTATTCAGAGCAAAAATACATCTCCAATCATCAGGTGAATACCTTTCAGGTGGTTGTCTATGTCTTGTAGACCTTCGAACAAGCTGAGGTGGAGGTTCTTCATCCTCTTCTGAAGATTCAGAGCTAAACGAGCTCTCCTCAAATTCTTGCCTATCTAGGGGTCTCGATTCAACTCTTTCAAGTGTAGAAGGAAGTTGAATCACATCTTCTTTTTTAGTCTGTTCTAGCTGCAATGTAACAGAAGGAGACTTAATTTCTCTAAAAATAACACTTCTATTGTGAATTACCTTTTGTGCAACAGGGTCCCGAAGCTTGTATCCTTTCACACCATAACTATACCCGATGAAGATACATTTCACAGCCTTATTCTCCAACTTTGTTCGCTTCTCCTTTGGCACATGTGCATATGCCTCGCAACCAAAAACTCTAAGATGTCTCAATGAAGGCTTGTGACCTGACCATGCTTCCATAGGCGTTTTATCAACAAGAGCTGACGTAGGAGACCTGTTAATCAGGTAGCAAGCAGTGGTAATAGCTTTAGCCCAAAACTTTTGTTCGAGACCAGCACCACTCAACATACTCCTAGCCTTCTCCATCAGTGTCCTATTCATTCTTTCTGCAACTCGATTCTGTTGTGGAGAATACGGAGTTGTCTTCTGCCTGGTAATTCCACAGTCTTTACAGAATCTATCAAAATCATTAGAGAAAAACTCACCGCCATTATCAGTTCTCAAACATTTTATTTTCTTTCCAGTCTGCAACTCAACCATTGCTTTAAATTCTGTAAAACAACTAAAAATTTCAGATTTACTCTTTAGAAAATATACCCATGTCCTTCTACTAAATCCATCAATAAATGAAACATAATATGTGGATTTTCCAATCGAAGAGACATCTACTGGACCAAACACATCAAAATGGATAAGATCCAAAACACCACAAGTTTAATAAGAACTTGAGTAAAACTGAACGCGGTTTTGTTTTCCATAAATGCAATGCTCACAGAAATCAAAGTCAAGATTACAATCATTCAAACCTTCAACAAGGTTTTTATTTTTCAAGGTCCTTAGACCCTTTTCTCCAATGTGGCCAAGTCTCTGGTGCCATAACATAGTCTTCTCTGTAGGTAACTTTTCTTCAGATGAAAGAGCACCCTTAGGTACCCAAAAACCATTTCCATCTGCTGAAGGTGAAACCTTCAAATCTTCCAGTGAAGTATCCACATATTTACTTTTTACAGAAGTGCTATTACACTCAACAGTGTATGCTTCAAGCTTATACAAAGTGCCAAACCTGGCACCTCTAGCAACTACCATAGCACCCTTAATCATCTTACATCCTGTTTCAGAAAAGACTACCTGCACACCTGCATCTATTAGTTTGCTCACAGATAACAAGTTTTGTTTTAATCCAGGGATATGCAGCACACCATTAATCCTTTTTCTTCTACCATCAGAAAACCTGATTCTAACTTTACCTCGACTAACAATGTCTAGAGGTGAATTATCACCCAAGTACACCTTACCTCCATTAAATCCTTCATATTCAAAAAACCAATTTCTATTGGAAGTCATATGAAAAGATGCACCTGAGTCAATTAGCCAGGCATCATTACCTACATGAGTCGCCAAAGCCGCAATAAATGCATCGCCATCTTCCTTGTCGGAGTCAGAATTAGAATCGAACTTTTTCTTTTTCTTCTTCTTCTTTTCTTCTTTGCAGTCCTTACGGATGTGACCCGGTTTACCGCAATTCCAGCAAATGACTTTGGACTTTCCAGGAGATTTTGATCACCCTTTGGATTTGAACTTGCCGCGCTTCTCATTCTTCTTGCCTTTCTCCTTAGGTCTTCCACGAATGGTTAGGGCTTCCTTTGAACTAATGGATACCTTCCTTCGCATCTCTTCACCGAGTAGGGCACCCACCACGTCTTCAGATTTCAAAACAACAGAAGTACTACCGATAGCCATAACAAGAGAATCCCATGAATCAGGCAAAGAGCAAAGCAAGATCTGACATTTCTCCTCCTCGTCCATCTTAACACCGATGGATACTAATTGAGCCACCAACATATTGAATGTTTCCAGGTGGTCTGCAATTCGTCCACCCTCTTCCATCTTCAAGGAATACAATTTCTTTCTTAAGAAAATTTGATTTAATAAAGATTTCACTTGATACATCTCACCAAGCTTAGTCCATAGCTTCTTTGCAGAGTTTTCTTCATGGACATTGATTAGAACAGAGTCTGCCAGGCACAGTCTAATTAGACCCTTGGCTTTCCAGTCCATAACATCATACTGAGCTGCCGCAGTAGGATCTGAGGGCCTTTGGACATTCGCATCAACAGCATCCCAAAGATCTCGATCTATTAGCAGATCTTCCATCTTCAGCTTCCACATCTCAAAATTACTTCCATTAAATTTCTCCACCTCTATTCTCCCTGACGAACTCGCCATCTGAATATTCCTACAACAAGATCAAAAAGTGTCTTTTGCACAATCTCCCACTCAAATCTGGATTAGTTCAAAAAACCCAACTGCCCACAATAGAAACCAAAGGTGATCAGGCTCTCATACCACTTGTAAGGAAGTTAAGTAGCGGAAACAACTTCCTACACTAACCTTGAGAGGAGGGTAAACTTTTTCAGATTATTACAACAGTTACAGAAAATAGAAATAGATATAATAACATTCATACCACAACACAGTGATTTACGTGGGGAAAACCCTTTAGGGAGAAAAACCCCACACTCCAAAAGCAGCTCAATATTTTATTCAGCAATCAAAAACAGATTACAACATACTTGCAGAGCAAGCTCTTCGCAGGAGTACCACTAATCAGAGATTCAGAGGCAACTCAATAGCCATAAGACTCTTACACACAACCTCTATCTCACACACCTCATAAATAGGAGATACAATACAAGAAACCGTCAAACGGTATTACAAAACCATGGGCTAAAACCACCCAATAAGGTGTAGCCAACCTTATCTCCCTTCTAGATGCCCTATGACATGTTAAAGCACACATCAACATGTGTCGCTTCCTTTTTACAGCTCATTTATGTATCTGATACAAATTATTTTTCCTATTTCAGGAGTACAAACTTCCGGAGGCCATAACTTGAGAACCGGGTGTTCGATTGACGAACCGTTTGAAGTGTCGGAAAGCTCATGAAGTGCTCTATCACCTTGTAACCCACTTTTCTAGTTATGGCCACTTTTTAGGATGTTTCGGAGCTTATAAAGTCCCCAAAATTAAGTTTAAATATTTTATTGCACCCCTCCAAGATGAAAACTTTAATATCTTCAAAACTAGCTGTGACCTTGCGACGCAACTTTACCGGAATGCTTATCTAGCCAACCGGAAGCTTCAGGGAGTGTTTCGCACCATTTCGTGCTCAAATGAAAACTTACTATAAATAGTAACCTCACATAAATGCAAGGTTGAGACACCATTTTTTCCAACAAATTTTAGAAAAACCCTAATTTTTAATTCTAAAATTAAGCTTGTGATTTGCCTAATTTGGATTAATTGTTTCAGATCTGATTTAGAAACATTTCAAAATTCAAATTCAAATTCATAGATCTCATTTAATTCAAATTATATAAATTTAGAGGTATGATTCATAATTTAACCCTAATTTATTTTGGTTAATTTGAAAAAATTCGTTATGGCACTTAATAGATCTGATTTATTTACTATTTCAAATATGGTTACCTTTCTTTTCACTTATATCTAACAAAATCATGTGTTGGATAATGGCTTCTTTCATTTCACATCACTTCTTTTCATTCGTAGCAGTTTGGCATATTGTGTTTTTAGACTTTCAAAATTCCTTCCTTTCAATCAATTTGATCTCAAAGATTTCATTTTTAGTGCGTATTGTTTTATGCTGACGTTTCTAGGAAAATGTATTTCATATATAGATCTCCTCAAAGCCTTTGTAGATCCCAATCCTAGAGATGTTAATGGAAAATCTAATATGTGTACCTCTCCTAGGGTATCTAATCTGAATGAAGAAAGAGCTAATAACTCCTATCAATGATCTCTCTAATGGAGAGCAAGAATTGAGGAGCAATATGGCCCCATCTTCTTCTCATACACATACCCTTGCACAAGGGGGGCAAAATCAGAATATTGATGTTTTCATCTCTTTAGATCCTCCTTATTCTCCTAGAGCCTATCTTAAACATAAAAACATTTGTAGAGAAGATGATATTATGAATTTTATGCATGATCTCTCTCCTCACATAACATTAATTAAAGGTGAGGCCTTAGACAATCAGGATCTTCCTTCCCAATCTACTAAAGAGGATATGCATGATGAAAGAAAGAAAAATCTTCCTTCACAAGATATTCCTTCTAAACATCCTTATGCTACAAACTTGAAAGAAATTTATTACAAATTTCCTCGGCCTTATCAATTAAAGGATTCCTATAGGAGTGGCTTTACCATAATATCAAAACAAGGTTTTAGAGGATGAGGACTTGGACAACTTGAACAAGGAATTTGATTCCCTATAAACCCTCCTACACAAATTAGTAGAAAAGGCCTAGGAAATGATAATAAATCTCCTATGGATGACATCCTTAGGATTCAATACTTAAAAGATCATATTGTAATACAACAAACCATTCGCTCCCATAAAAGTGCTTCTTCTTCAAAAACTCTTTTTTGTTCATTTCATCAAACTCATGACCATCATGCTAATGATTGTCTTGATTTTCAAAATGCAATGAAAGAAATTATTGATAGTGGCAAAGTTAAAATCATAGATGACAATCCTTCTTCTTCTAATAATAAACCTTTTTCCTCAATCTCAAAAGAATTAGCCAATATATATTGATGATCATGAAAAATTGGCAACTAGAATCTTTTAGAAATTGAAGTATGACAAGAATGTTGTTTTCCCTTTTATGAAGTTTAGCACTAAGCATAAAGAAGGTAGTGGATATTGTATTTTTCATCATCTGGTGGTTCTCATTCTCTTGGAAGTGTAAAGCATTTAAGGAATTTTTTCAAGAACAATACGATCATGCTCGTATATGTCTTTCAATAAATATTGCTCTCTTTCACCCTCATTTTTCTCCTCACCATTTGATACAAATGGTTCACTTAACTAGGGGCTCTTTGTCGTTAGAGGTGGTTCTTTTTCAATTTCAAATATCTTGGTGTAGTTGTTGGCATTGTGCTATCATTGATGTCAACCAGTATAGGATGGCTACAGGTATAAGAGATGTATGTACAACACTTTTATTGATGCATATTGGATGTGATGTCTTTGATGTCACCTAGCTTAGCAAGTCACCGGTACACAAGTTAGTGCTTGACTTGTGTTGAAGATATGGATAGGAGCCTAATATGATATAACAACTGGAAAATGATGACATCTGTAAGAGAGAAATATGTTAGTTGATTGACTGTGATGAAGAGGGGGAATGTTATCTAAATCACATCAACATCAGAGGAGAAGGATGTACAGGTCACCAGTACACTGTTTGGATGTCAATCAGCAGGTCTCCCACCGGATAAAGATGCAGTCACCATTTGAAGAGATGATTGACAGTAATTGTGCCCCAACTAGATCACATGTGCCTACTTGAAGATATGTTGCTCAAATAGGGAAGCCACATTTGTGCATTGCAGGATGCAAATGACAAGGATCCACTCCCATCGGTAAGTGAAGATTATATCCTTTTATGCATGAAGTGCATCATAGGTCTTGGAGATAAGACAACAGAGTGAAAGGGAGATGATTGAAGGCTCATGCCGGATCGACCGGTGAAACCAAATGATGCCTCGAGTGCATGAAATCAGAAGATGTGCACTAGATTAGAAAGGGTTGGCATGTTGTGCTACTGGGATAGAAAAGGAAGAGTAAAGAAGTGATGGGTTTGTCACCTTGACAAAACGGTTGAGATGATGTTTGGGTTGATGATAAAGAAGGCAAGTTCAAGCAGCTATAAACAGAGAGAGTGACTAGAATGCAGTTGCCTCTGATGAAAATAATTGAAGGTTGATGACATGGTGTCATCAAGGTAGTTACTAGTAATTATGTCTACCGGTAAAGTTGACAAGGTACATGAAGTGTTTTGGCAAGAGTGATAACTGGTGAAGGTGTTCCACCAGAAGAGAAGAAAGGTGCAAGGTTGATGACAGATCGGTTAGGATATAACTGACAGGGTTTGTGAACTGGTAGATGAACCCGGTTCTGAGGTTGGTCAGTGATCCTACCCAAACCGAAATAGATGACCTAGAAAAGGTAGATGTTGAGAAAGTGGCCACGTGGAGTTAAAGTGGCAAGCATGCATACATAGGTCAGCGTGGTGAGCTAGTGAAGTGTTTGTCGGCGAGGTAGATGGTGGCAGGTCGACATTTATGTCGACTGTATGATTCATGGGATGTGTATTAAAGGTTTGCAGCTTGAGGTCATACTAACAACAAAGATCAAGGACAGACGAATTGAGAAGATCGAGGTAAGTGAAGGAAACCACAAAACCATTCTTGGTGATCGACCAAGAGATCAACTGATAGGTTAAAAGAAGATTGCTAAATTTGGAAGCCATGTTCTGGAAGGCACAACAATGGCGGTGTTGATTGATGTAGTGAAGATCATCAATCAAGAAAAGAAGATCTGATCAGATCTGATTGGTTTTAGTTTTCCTCGAGGTCGATGAAGAAACCCTAACCGCCTTAATTTTGAATTGGTTTTTGGTAGGAAGACTTATTTATAAATATCCAAGTCTAAATCGATGATAGGTGTTGCTGCTAAATGATAGAATGGTGTTGTTGGTGAAGAAGTGAAGTAAGTCAAGTGATCAATGAGAAGAAGAAGAAGAAGAAGAAGAAGAGACTGAGTGTGAGACAGAACAGGGTAGAAGAGTTCAACTGGCAACAGTTTGGCAATCAGTAGTCTTCCATTGAGTCTGAGAGATAAGTACTGATGACTGAACCGGTAGAGAAGAGGCAAAGAGGATTGCTAGAAAATAGAAGAGCACAGTGAGAACTAGAAGAGAACCAGTAAGATGACAACCAATAGTAAACAAATAGTGGATATTTGACTAAGTGAAGTAGACTAGTGGAGAGCAGCAGTGTAGCAAAGAGAAGAGAGAACCGACAAAGAAGAAGAAGGGGTTGGACCAGTAAGGTTGCAACATGAGATAAGGCTATAGCAGTGAGAGGCTAAGCAGAGAACCGATAGTGAACTGGATAGAAGATCCCGTGAAGAGATTTGCAGAAGAGTTACAAAGTTCATTTGTAACAAGTCTATTACTTTTGTAATTGATTATGTTTATTGAAGATAACTGAGTTGGAGCTTGGTGTAGGGGTTGGTGCTCCTTGGGTTGGTGCCCTAAATCAGGAGTTGGTGCTCCTTGGGTTGGTTCCCTAAATCAGGGGTTGGTGCTCCTTTGGTTGGTGCCCTAAACATTGTAATCAAATTTCCATTCTGAGGCTGAATTGGAGCAGTAGACTCCAACAGCATTTCTCACCGAGGTTTTTCCCATCTCGGGTTTTCGTCGTACATATGGTGTTATTTGATGTCCATTTCATGTGTTATTACATTTGTGTTAGTCTCCCATCTAACTTATAAGTATTCTTTCTTTTAGATCTGTTAACCAGTATAAACACATAGGATAAAAAAGGGAAAATTTTGTAAACCATTGACTCACCCCCCTCTCAGTGGCTCATTGTGTCTAACAGTAGTATCATGATTCTCCTCTATCCTCTCTCTCATCTTTAAAGTTTCATCATTTTCTTTATAAATTGCATTATTCATAACTTGATGTCCATTCTTGCATAGAGTTATCCTTCATGTGACTACATATGTGTCCCTTGTTAGGATTTATTCATTGTTTGAAATGCCATGTCTTTTATGAATAATATCTCCTAAGGAAACATGTGATTCTTCCCCCTAATCTATGCTTGTCCTCTTTCTTGGGGGGCAACCTTTCTCTCCTATAATCTAAAGTATCACTATTCACTTTAAGGGTTGTATTTTTCATTTGTTGATGACTAATCCCTCCTTAGGGGAATCTATGATCTTTCTCTCTCTCTCTATCTCTATTTTTGAAGATTACCACTTCTTTAGAGTTGTATTTTACATCTATTAATGTCTTTTCTTGTATTGGATATTAATTCATGTGAGTACGTTGTACATTTGATTATGTTTAATCTCTCCTTAGAAGTTATGTAATTCTTCTCATTGTCTTTACATTTGGGGGTGATGATCTCTCTCTCTCTCTCTCTCTCTCTCTCTCTCTCTCTCTCTCCCTCCTTTCTAAGGATCTACTTTTCCTATATTGAGAGGTTTTTGTCTTATTATTTGATATCATTCCTTGTTTGAAGTTGTTATTTTCTCAAGGATTCTCTCTTATGCAAGAGAATTAAGTGTTTGGCTACAACCTCTTCTTCACTTGGGAATGTACATCTATTATAAACTTACTCCCTCTCATTGGGTCAAAAGTGTGTCATCCTTCATCAAGAATCCATTTCGCCTAGCAATAGGGTGAAGGTATGCATTCTTTTTCTCCTTCCTGTCTTTTGGTAGAAGATGCTATGTTTGTTCAATAAACTCCTCTTGGAAGTATATGCCTTTTGAGAAAATATCTCTTCTCCTCAAAGGATCTCCTTTACACTTGTTGCAAGATATCTCTTTTTCCTTGCTTATAAGAGTGTTCCCTATTTAGCTTGGATTTATGACATTGTCGCCTAAAAGTTATCTCCTCGGTGTTGAAGTTTGGTATCCTTGTTTTGAAGCTTCCTTAAGACATCAACATAGGGTTACATTGACATCTTAAGGGGGGGCACCCACATTGCTCCATTTGTACAATATCGTACTATATTTTTGCATACCATTTTTGCATGTCTTAAATGGAGTGTTCATTCTCAAAACTAGAGGAAACAAACTCTTACACAAGATGCTTCACACCTGAAACAATACACAACATTTGATATATATCTTAAATGGGGTTAAACACATCACCAAAATCAAAGAAACCACTTACACGGGATGTCCTCGAAACCAGACATGCATCTATCATTCACCTCTTCGAATTCACACATTTTCCTCTTGGCATTCACACATTCACCTCTTGGAATTCACACATTTTCCTCTTGGCATTAACACATTCACCTCTTGGAATTCACACAGTCAACTCTTGGTATTTGCATTTAAATTATGCCTTAAACATGTTGATGCATGCTCAAAACTAGAGGAAACAAACTCATATATGGGGTACAACTTGAAACTAGACATCACTTGCACACATGCACAAGGATGAGTGGAACTAGAAAAATAGGGATACACTATTCCTACTCTCCTCCCCAACATGGATCACCTAGATAAAAACATCTAGGGGTAAGGTATCTAGATGTCCTCTCTCATCATTCTTCTCATGGATCACTTGGAAAACATATCTAGTATGTATTCATGCCCTTTCTTCTTCTTCTCATGAACTCGTAGCTTTGCTATTGATAGTTCATGGATGATGCTTTCTTTTCTCTTTTATGTGATCACTCATGTTCATCAGATTGCATTTTTCAAGAATGATATTAGTGTTTAAGACATTTTGATATGGAGGTCTCTTTGTCTAGTTCACTTGAGGTCTTGTTTTGGTTCTTAGCTTTTGTTTGTTATGTGTCTTTTGTCTTTGCTTTCCTTTTTGTATTTTTTTTGTCTTTGTTTGGCCTTTTGTTTTTGTCTTGTTGTTTGTGTGTCCTTTCATACGTTTGAGTGAGGTAAGATCCTAATATTGGGGGCTTGGTTCCTTGAAATTAGTGATATTTTATGCTCCTTGTGATTTTTCTCTGCATTCCTCCTCTTCTTCATCTCTCTTTTGTCTACTTTACCATGATTATTTGTGTAAGCTCGTACTCCCACTAAAGTGGGGGCTAAATGTAGCCTCTTAAATTGTAATCCCTTACAATTTAGTCCACACTTTGGGCCCTCACCTTAGTGTGCATCTCCTGATACCTAATTAAGGATTGATTGTGCTTGTACCATGCAAATTTGACCTTGTCTTCATTTGATACACTGCATAACCCATTGTCTTGGACCCAAAATAGGGTAGGGCCAGAGCATGGCACTCTGGTACTCATTGGGACCAAAGCACCACGTTTTGGTCCCCCTTTATTGGGCCCTTCTTTGACCCCCTCTTGAAGCTTAAAAAATGAGCATGAAATCTTTACCTGTGTCGGCCTATGCCAAAAAATTAGCATGTTATTCGATAGGAAAGTATATAAGGAGGTTTTCCCCTCTAATTTGATGAACACATCATAAGAGAAGGATGAGGTTATAATCATCAACCATTCAATCATTGAACCATTCATCATCAAACATCTCTAGAGGTTTTCAATGCTACATTCTTCATTCATTAATTGTGGAGCAACATTACATCTCTCATTTGTAAGCATGTGTGTGACTAGGGTTTTGTCATGTTCATGCCATTTCATATAAAATATGTGAGTACATTCAAGAAGCAAATCATCATTATCAATCATTGCAAATTTGAGCAAATAAGTACAGAGCAACATTCTTCAAAATAGGCATTATTTGCAGAGACAAATCAACCTTCTTTGGCATGTAAAAATATAGGAGGACTAAAGCAACGGGTGCTCCAATCCTAGCATTTTTGGAGCTTTTATGGAGATCAAGTCCAAATCTACATATACTACTCAGATCCAGGTGCGTGCCTCAATTTCATGATTGTAGCTCACTATTTCAATTTCTGCATTTTTACCTTCATTTTCAGTACTTTAACCTTATTTGAGCAATTCAACTCACAAAATAAGGAAAACTAAAGTAACCCCTTGAAACCAATTAGTATTTTAGTCCTTATCATTACTGGTTATTCACTAAATCTATTAGATTCACCCCTATTTGAATGTAATGGCAAATTAGTGGTTTTCATCTCTCTCATGGTGGAAACCCTAATTTTCCACCCATTACAATTTTATGTCAACTTTTTTATCAAAAGATACCTTTTGAAACCTATATAAAGCACATCTTATAATTATTCATGAGGTCTAAGTTACAATTTAATTGAATAATCACTTTAGATCTAAGTATTCAACATTGAAACTTGTGTCATTTCATATTTTTTATTTACGCATTAACACTTGTGGTACTTATGTAAAGAGCCATCCATCACCACCTTTATGTGATAATCCATGAGAGGGTTTCATTTCGAAGGTGTAATCATTTAATTTCAACATTTCCATTATTTAACGTATATCCTTCCTAGAAAAAGCTTCCTCTTTCATCAATCATAGTTATTGTGGAGGTAGGGACACCATTACAGGGTTTGACTTAGGTAAGCCCCTATATAACACAACCATTATTTCCTTTTTTTATGTGTGCAAGTTCATATCCGATATTAGGGACTATTTCAAGAGTGCAAAGAAGACAATGATAGTTAGTTCTATATTTTGAACAAGATAAAACACCAAGACTAAGGCAACTAGCACACCAGTTTGATACTTTTTGGCTAGATTTTTGGGAGACATGCCTATAGAATCTCCTGACTATATTTTTTATTCATTCTATTAGTTTGGACACCTTCTAGACTAGGGTGGCCAGCACACCAATCTAGCACTCTCAACTCCAAACTATAGGTCTAGGTTCTTTTCTATGTCCTCTTTCTAGATCTGACCTACTATGTTGGTTTTTTGTTCTATAATTTACTATTATCACTAAACATCATCATTTTCTATCATTTGAGCTAGTTCATTCACACACACTTTACAATCTCAAATCTACTACAACAAAGGAACATAAACACAAGTATTCAACTAACCTATTAGGATTGTAGCTAAACCTATTTGTGTTTCAATCCCATACCATGGAGATTTGAGATCCTAGTTTGCATCGATAAGCCTAGGATCCAATTTCCATATATATCATAAGTATATAATATATAGGATTTAAAATGAAAAATCTAAATACATAAGAGGTAGACACAGCCGATTTCCACATGGAAAGAATCGAATGCATGCATGCTCTCAAATATTTATCCTTGACATGCATAATGCTTGCATACATACAACACTCTTGCATGTAAAGAACTGTCATGATTCGAACCCACCTGTCATAATCATCTCCAATTCTAATTTCTTCCTTAACATGTACATGGCCTCTTTAACATGTAATAAAGTTGCATGCATACAAACCCCTTGCATACATAGGAACCTACATCAAATGGGGCCCACCTATCATAAATCAATCATAATTGACTCTTACACTATCATAATCAATCATTTGATAAGTTGATCAATATATCTATCATAATCATTTGATAAGTTTAGCTTCATAGTGGGGTTCACTTAGTGAGATGCATATCTCCACATAATTAGCTTGCATGTCATCTTAGTTGTGTCTGCTATGTGGGATGCCACCTTACCAAAATAAGCCCCATAGAATGACACCATTAGATGAACATAAAACACAAGATAAAATAAATAATTAAATTAGTGTTAGGACTTGCAAAGGTTGAGACACCCTAATCCCAACATGTTATGTGAAGCAAACCCCCAACAATGGCATCTTGTATTTGATGGTATTTATAAAATTCTTATAATATATTTTTTCTTTAACAATATAAAAATAGATGTAATAACGAGAATGTGTCAACAAAAACTCTTTATCTTTTATTCTGAATTTCACAAGAATAAATATTAATATTTAAAAACAAACAACATAATTCTAAAATAAATATCTCATAAATTTATATCTATCTATATTTAATAAATAATATAATTTCAAAATAAATAAATAAAAATTTAAATTGATGTCCCTCCCACTTTTTAAATAATATATTTAAGATATATGTAGTAATAACTAAATATTTTACACATAAAAATATCCAAACTTTTTTCTAAAATTATTCCGAAGATTTTTTTTTCAGGAATATCGGATCAATGAAACCTTATCAACTATTACAACGATTAGGATCCCTAACATAAAACTTGGAGATATTTTTGTCGGCCTTCCAACCCGCAGACTAAATAGTCTTATCATGTCTTGCCATCTTCCTTGGGAGATGTTTCATCCATGAATGGAATCACCTGAAAACGCAGTTTGCCCAGTTAGAATTTGTATCAATATTTTCAAGAGTGAAATAAATTCAATATAATTCTGATCTAAATAGAACCTGATCCTCCTGGTTGTCACTCAAGGTTTTTACTGAAGTTTCTGAAACAGTTGTATCTTCTGTCAACCGATTTCGCCCTGCATAGAAATTTCTTGCATGTTCATCATTATATTTAGACTGCACTTCTTCGAACACATCTGTTATTTCCCTTTTTGGATGTTGTAACTTCCTCTTGTTCCTTCTCCCTGTCAGGCATTCATGTGAGCATGATGGGCATTCATCTACAACAACATGATATGAATAAAAATTTTTGGTAATACCCATGAAATAGTTAACTGAGATCCACCGATACCTAAAAAAAATCATATGTTGAGGGGAAAGAACCAACCATTCCTATCATGTTCCTGAAATGTGTCATTACTGCTGCACATCTCCTCCAATCCACACTTTTTTGAGTTGTTTTGAACATCATGATAGAGGCTAGGCTTTTCTGGTTCACCTTCACTTTGGCTCTCCTCAGCAAACCCAATCAGCACATGACCATTAGAAAAACCGGACTCAACTTCCTATGCACACAAAACTAATCTCTTTTAGCACTATCTTATGTTCAGATACAAAATCATTCAAATTCAATCAAAGAAAAAGAAAATATAGTGGAACCATAGGTCAGATAATGATGCTCAAAATGCAAACCTCGTCAAAATCCAGGCTAAATACAGAGGTTATTTCTCCTCTATCTGCTTGCCATCTTGTACAGGGATATGTATGACTGCCATGCTGATAGAGGCTTGAGACAAAGGCTTCCTCCATGGAGTTAATATAGAAGCTGTGTTTTTCATTGGTCCATGATGATTCTGACGATGTGGGATCCTCTATCAACTGTAAACACATACCAACTGTTAAAATAAATTGACCCAACTCTAATCTATGAGACCAAGCAAAACAATTACAAAAATATAAAACTCATAGGCAAACTTAGTGTTGTAGCAAGAACTGTTTCAACTCTATCAAAAGAATATAGACAAGATGCAGAAATCAAGAGTCTTTCATTCTACCAGGTTGGTATGTTGCGAATGAATCCCTGGTTGTTCATTCTTCTGTGTCATATAACACCCAAAACTTCTAAGTCACCGCTTGAATGCTCAGATTTAAACTTTTCTCAAAATCAATCCAATCACTTATAACACCCAAAACTTCTAAGTTTTGTAAACACCTGTACAACATCGAATCCTTACTTTATCTTTATTTTGGTCTCTTTTCAGCATAGTCTTAGATATTTATGGAAAAAAAATCCCAAAGCTGGATAATATCTGATCTAACTCTGAGTGGAAACAACATACTATTTTCAGCCAATGAAAATGCAAAAGCAAAACAAGTAAAACTGAAGCGGACAGAAATGAGCAACGGAAAGCACCATAAAAATATACGCTGTATATATGCCAGAAAACCCAAGCTTTTACGATAAAAATCCCTGACAGTCTTAAATATCTTCAACTAAACTTTAGAGTTGGACCATGATTGTCAAAATATCTTACAGAAATATCTTCCCATGGTCTATCCGACAGCCATGCACATGTATATATATGTATATATATTTATGCACTTGAATATCTTGCATTTATCTCTACTTATTTATTTTAATTGAAAATCCCAAAATTCCTCCCACTTGCATTCTCCTACAAAATCCACTTGCATGCTTAAATCCATTCTAGATTCTTCTAACTTCTTCTAATAAAGCCTAATCATATCCTAATCATTGTCACATTCCTAAATAAAAGGAAGTCACTTCTCAAAAACCTCCAAAGTCTTCAATAACCATTAAAGACTTTATGTCTTCAAATGGTTAACCTCTAAAGTCTTCCAAACCATTAAAGGCTCTTACATAACCATTTATGATTAACTCACATTTTATCTTTAGTTAGAGACTTTCCTCTAACTTAACCATCATTCTGACTCATGAGTCTCTTCAAAGCATTTATTTCTTTGACTAAGGTAACCATTTAACCCTTGCAAATTCATTTATCTCTTGGATAAAACGAATATCCATTAACCCAACCCTAACCGAACCCTCTAGGGTAACCATCGTGTCTACTCAAACATTTAATGTTCCTCATCTCTCATCTCAAGCCTCCTCATGGTGATACTTGTC
Organism: Cryptomeria japonica; assembly: GCF_030272615.1. Taxonomy (NCBI): domain Eukaryota; kingdom Viridiplantae; phylum Streptophyta; class Pinopsida; order Cupressales; family Cupressaceae; genus Cryptomeria; species Cryptomeria japonica. Next base: position 509,322,553 of record NC_081405.1, read on the forward strand.
AACATGTGATTGGGTTGAAAGTCTCACATGTATTGAATATATTTCAATGCTTATGCTTGTTAAGATTGCTCAATCTTAACCCTTCATTTCCCCATTTCTTCTATAAATAGAACCCTTATCCTCAAGCAAAGGAGGAAGCATTAGAGTATTGTTGTTATACTGGTATTAGCATAGAGCTTTTTCATAGCATCACTATCTACACTTGCATAGCATTTGTTTACATCACTATCTACACTTGCATAGCATTTGTTTATCATATTCAACCATCTTGAATCTCCATATGACATCTATGGCTAATGCTAAAAGCTGAGAGCTACACTCATGTGGAACTTGGAGAGGAGAGGAACAAGGGAGGAGCAACTATGAGCATCTTGGTTAGCATTTGGAGGAGCATAGTTTATTTATTCTATGTTTGTATGTATTTTATTTCATGCTCAATATCTCTCTTGATATGCCTGTTTCGAATAATCCTTGGTTGCTAACACTAACTTTTGCTTCTTGTGTTCTTGTGTGCGCTATCATCAAACTAGATTTTTTAATCCCATTTCCATGACATCAATTACATTTACTGATACTTGATGCTCATTGATGCGATGTAAATGTAAATGAAATTATTGATGATAATTTTAACTTAATGTTTATCTTATTATGGATATTTTATCTTGTACTCTGACGACTTTGTTGAGTGTAAGGTGGATGTAGGGTCGATAGTCGAAGGCAAAAAAATAACCGAGGAGGGGTCTCCTAGCTCGTCGACAGTAACCTAGGGAATGTGGCCTGTGCATTTACACACACACAAACATGTACTAATTAAACAAATAAAATTGATATTAAATAATATTAAGAAATAATTGAAACATAAGTATTAAATTTAAATGTTAAATAAGAGATTTCAAGCAAATGAAATTAAACTATTAATTTAATGACTTAATATTAAGATTTAAAATAAAACATGTAAGTTTTTGGAGAGTAGAGTCGAACTAATAGTTTCTTCCTGTCAACTCTCAGTAACTTTCTGTCATCACTCAAATTTCTCTTCCTGACTAGCTAATCAAACCAGTCCAACTCTTGATCAATCTTCTTAACTGGCTAATCTAAATCCTCTTCTCCACTTCTAACTCCCCTTCCACTCTTGTTTTCATTCCATGTAGATCCATGAACAATGGATCAAATCTTTTCATGTGCAAGTTATATAAACTCAAAAAAATATCGAACTACACATCTCTCTCTGCCATTGTATTGACTTGATGTTTATTCTATCTTTCCTTTGCTAATTCTTTGGGTCAGTGAATGAGTAATTCTTTGGAGGAGAGAGACTAGTGGAATCGAATTTGCAAAGACCATACCTTTCACCACATCGCCCCTTCATCATAATTGCTAGGATATACTTTTCATGGCCTTCTAGGAATCAATTTGGAGGTGCAAAATTTTCTATAGGAGAGTACGTGGAGTGTTCGATCTTCTTAGAGGAGTTGTTCTTAGTTGGATAGATAATGCCTCCTCTTCTCCCCTCCTTTATTGTCAAATTTGCAAGTTGTTTGACCTACATAAAGCATTGGATTGATCTATTTGATTCAAGGCTAGAAATTTACAGAGGTAGAGCCCATACCTCCCTTATCTCCATGCCAAGTCTACAAGGTAATGGTTATTAGGTTATCATGTATTTGTTGACATGTATTTGTTCTAACTTGGTTTACCCTGGCTGATTCTTTTAGTACTCAAAACTTCATTTATATGTTGATTCGATTCTTAGGAAGCATAAAGTTTATTGCCCAATCTCTCCTATAAAAAAAATTCAACTTCTCTCCTTAACCATTGTGATACAGGAACTTGTTATTTTCTGATTGAATCAAATCGATTTTTCATATTTTAAATGAATCGAGTTAGGAAAGTTGCAGACAAAGATCTGATTTGAAGGCGTGGTTGATAACCATGTGGGTAAAAGAAATAAAATTATTACATTATTAGTTAAACCTAAGGTTTGGATCATTCCTTGTTTTCTTGCCAATTTTAGTTTCTGATTTATTTCTTTTGATATTTTCTATTCGATTATCCTTATGTTAGTATGGTCAATAAGAATAGACCTTTAATAATAATCATTTGGTTTGAGTTTATCAGCCATTCATTTATATAAATAAATAAATACATATATATATATATATATATATATATATATATATATATATATATATATATATATATATATATATATATATATATATATATATATATATATATATATATATATGGGTCGTGTTATGAATTTTGTAATATGGATATGAACAAAAATTAAAATATTAATAATGAATATAATTAAATGGGAAGGGTTTCACTTTTGACTTAAGGGTCTTTCATGACTATGAATTTTTCATTATTACATTGTTATATTCTAAGGTGCAACATTAATCAGATCCATATACATAAGATGTGTTTTCAGTTGAATGAAATCTAAATTTCTTAAAGAGGTGTAATCATAAGTGAAATAACAAACATGATACTAATAAACATTAATTGTACACACACACACACACACACACAAATATATATATATATATACCTGGGAAGAGTAGATTTTACCTTTGTCTATGAGGGATGTATAATGGATGGGGTGCTTGATTATGGGTTAAACAGGGAAGGGTGTTTTTCACCTACCCCAAAAGGGTTAAAACTTGGCCAAGTTATTTGTTTCTCCCTGCCAAATCACATGTAGATAAGTTCAATAGGTTGATGTTAGATGCTACATGCACGAATAGGTCCATTCCCGAAAGTTGATGTCGGCTTGCTAGGATACTCCGTCGTGAGGGACGAGAGCTTGTCATGAGCACCAGGAAGTGAAAGCTTCAATTGGTTGGGCGGATAAAATGCCCAGGTTATTTTTCCGTCTTCTAGATGATAGATGGAGATGAGTACAATGGCGAGGAAGACACAACATCCAGAGACAGAGACTTCTATATATCATCGTAAAATATTATGTAATATTTTATGGTGTATTAATGATTTCCTATAATAGACCAATGTGGTCTCATAAGCAAGCTATGTAAGCCATGAAAAAGGGCCTATAAGGCCTACTGTAAAAAATGTGACAAGAAGTCGCCAAGATGTAACTAACAAAAGTAAGGAAAACTACTAACCACTAACCATTGACATGTGTCCTACTTGTGTATGACTTGTGGATGCATGTTTTCATGTTTAGTCTTCTTTCATTTCGTGAATGTTTGTTTAAGTTTGATGCATACTTTAAATTCACATTTATTAAATGCATGAACCATTACACAAGCGTTCTCTTGATGAGTTTCTTCATAAGCTCGACGTTCAAATTAGATTCTTGTCGTATTTCATAATTTTCATATATGTTAACTATGGTTATCTTGTAACTCATTTCTATATTTGCTATTAATTGCTTCGAACATTTATCTGATTTGTCATTTTCATAACTTATGGATTGAATGTAACATATTGTACTCACAATTACGATAATTGTTATTCATTTGATTAACTTAAGACTTGCATTTACGTAAGTGGAAAATTTACTTAGATTTAATTGGAAATCAATTATGTTAGTTTTCTAAGGTTAGGACTAGCAGGTCCTTTCACTCAGGGAATGGAGTAATTCTTCTTTTGGAAATATCTTTTCTCAAAAGAAGGTTAAAAGATTAGATTATTTCTATTCAAATGGATATGGAAAGGGATGGTGCTTTCCCTAAGCTTTTTATTCAAGAAAGGAATCTTTTGAGTGATTTATAATATTGCAATAAAAGAGGACTAGAATACTAAATTTTTTCAGTAGTTTTCCCTCAGACACAATAAAATGAACAAAATTAGTGAGCTTATTGGTTTGGATGGTTTTGTCTTCACTCAGGTTGATGATATTCATAAGGAGACTGTCAATTATTTCAAACATATTCTCAATCCACCCCTTTTGGAGGAACCCTCTATTAGTTTGGTTTCAGATAGGCTTCTCCAAGTTATTCCTAACTCTCTGTCCCTTCTTGATATAGGCCTTGGAGCTCAGGTTATATGATGAAGAGGTGAAGAACATGGTTTTCTCTCTTGTTCCTTTCAAATCCCCTTGTCCTAATTGTTTCTACCCATTTTTTTTTCAAAAATATTGGGACATTATGGGTTTTGATATCCTTTTAGCCACTAGGGAATTCTAAGCTTCTACTAGCTTCCTTAAAGAGTTGAACAACACTTATATTGTCCTTGTCCCTAGAAAGGTTGGTGCGAACAAAATGGTGGATTTTAGACCCATTAGCTTTTGTAACACTCTTTATAAAATATTTTCTAAATTGTTGGTCAATAGAATGAAACCTTTTTTCAATAAGATGATTCCTAATCACCAAATTTTTTTTTGTCTTGGGTAGATAGTTCTTTGGTGTTGTTGTTGTTGTGCACAAAACTCTTCATTTCATGGAGAAGAGTAACAAAGAATGTATGCTCCTTAAATTAGATATATCCAAAGCCTATGATATGAAATCTTGGCCCTTCCTCTCTAAGGTTCTTCTCAAATATGATTGGTAAGATTTTTAAGATGATTGAGTTGTGTTTTCATTCCCCTACGTTCTCGGTCTTGGTGAATGAAGCTCCCCAAAGATTTATCTTGATTTCTAAAGGGATTAGACAGGGAAATCCCATTTCCCCTTGCCTTTTTATTTTGATGGAAGATGTTCTTGGTAGGAATATTGAAAATGATGTTAATTGGGCCCTCTTGAGGGGTATAAGGCCTTCTTCGTCCCCCCAGGTTGTCTCCCACCAAAACATTTTGGACGATGATATTCTTCTTAGTAATGTCTTCTTATCTGAGGCATGGGGTTGGGTTTGTGTTCTTTTTTTTATGCTTTAGCTTCGGGTCAAAAGATTAATATGGAGAAAAATTCTCTTTATTTCTATTGGTAAACAAATTTGTCACTATGAATTCACCTTTAAAATTGATCTTGTTTGACCGAAGAGTAGTGACAACCATGCCAATAGTTGGAGAGATTGTGGTAAAACCATAATCTACCACAATCTTCCTCTGCGTTTGAGAGGGGCAGCTCCCTCGTATGATGGGGTGCACTTTTAACCCGAAAGTACATAAAGGAGAAAACACAAAAACTAAAGAATAATAACTAATGAAAACCCCAATAGTAGACATACGAATACAATTTGAGATTTACAATGAATAACAATTACAAAGGGGGTTTAAGCACAAGATATGTTTTAGATATGCAATGATGATGAAAGAAAGACAACAAACCTCGACATATGAAGAAATAAATTGTACTAACATATACAATTCAAGATACCAAGAAATAATATATTTCATCAATTACATATATTTTGGAATGGAAAATCAATGGATTCCACCAACACACAAAAGGATTATCAATTTAACATACGAGAAATTGATAATCATAACTCATCAACACATTCAAGACGTGCGAATAAAATGCTTTCTTTGTTATTCTTTTCAAAATATATATGAGTCCAAAAGCTTTGAATACAAAATATGAAAACCAAAAGTTCTCTAAAATTTCCCGTGTAAAAGTTCCCCTATACAATGCTATCTCTCTCTTGTATTAATAGACCTTTCCTTATAACTACCTTTTTCAGGTTCATGACTAAATGGCTGAAAAGTCACAATCTTACAATCACGACCACCGTGTGATGACATCTTATGGAGACAATCTGTCAAATAATTTTGAGTGCATTGCATACGCTTTCATCTCTGGCATATAACACCTTCACATTTCTTTGGAAGGATTCTGCTAAACAATTAACTTGACTTGTTTATGCTCCAAAGTTTGCATGTATATCTCCATTTACAACTACAACGTTTGCACAACCACAGAGAGTAAAATGTCTTTAAACTAGCCGGTTGCATTTGCTTTGAAACAGATGTATTCAATGTTAAAGTCCTAGAGGTCCCTAAGTCCTTTCAACAAATCCTTTTCCTGCGGAGTTTGGGATCATTGCCTTTTATCTTTTTATTGATATCTCTTGGATAACTTTATCAAACATATCACATGGTCTGGCTGTCTTAGACACCTTGTCAAGTCGATTCACTCTCTCTCTATGCTTTTACATTGGCATAACACAAAATTCTTCCTTCTACTACAGCATGACGGATGTCCATACACATTATTATGGTGCAGGCTTATCTTTTAAAATAATCTCTAAAATAATTTTGTTTGTGTGCGTTGCTGTCCATGAGCTTTATGAAGCGTTTAGTTAAATAGTTCACGTGACTTCCATGCTTCCACATTTTTCACATACCACGATTGTATTCTATGAGATGTTATCTCTTTGAGGCAATCAGTCAAACAGTTCAGGGTGCGCTGTTTATGATTTCACATTTGAAAACATGTCTATGAAGCATTTCCAACCGCAATATCTGACAAAACATTTTCACAATAAAACTTGAATAGACATCGAAATGCAATTGCGATGTTTCTCTGATTTGGGTTTTCGTGCCAACCATATGCATTCACTTGAAAGCTCGTAAAGCCTCTTCAACAAATTCCGATTTTTGAATACCGTGCATTCATGAGATTATATTTCCTTATGAATCTCAATCTGAAGGTTAGAGTATTCGCACACGTATCTGTCAAAGTATTTGCAACTATAATATCTGACAATAATCCCTCTCCACTATGCTTCGATGAATTTGCATACCCTGTTGCGAGCTTTCCATGGTGACACATGTAGGAGGAAGTCGGCTTTACAGCAAACAATTGCATTTTTTCGAAGGTTTTGAAAGCCTTTCAAAAGAATCAATCTTCTGCATGTTCTTGCAATCACAGCCCACCGTGAGATGACATCTCCTTGAGATTCACTGTCAAACTCTTCACTTGCCCTGTGATTCTTCAACGTTCTGAATCCATGCTCAGGAAGTTTGTTGCAACTACTACATCTGACAACGCACTGGCAGGCAGGATGATGGCAAAAGTGGCGAATTTGGTTTTGCCACTGTCAATTTCATTTGCTCGAGAGTTTCTGAAGCCTTTTCAACAAATCTATCTTGCACATATCCGTCGTTACTGCAGCGCGTGACCACATTTCTTTGAGCATTTTGTCAAACAGTTGGCAGCTCTTGTGTATGTTTCCAGCTTGCATGCAAGTCTATCACAAAATTTGAATTATAATGCTTAACCCAAAATGGCTTTACACTTATCCATTGCATTCGTTTGAAGATTTCTATTGCATCACACGAAATGACATTTGCTTTGGGTATTCTGTCATATTGTTATCATGCCTTTCCCCAGGCTTATACAATTCACATTCATGCCTACCTCAACATTAAAATTGTGCTTTGACATTGTATTTGTTCGAGAGTTTCTACTACCTTTTCACCAAATTCATTTTTGTGCAGATTTCGCAATGAATGTGTTCCATGAGGAGCCCTCTCTTTGAGCATTTAGGCAAACAACTCGCTTGCCTTGTTTATACTTCTACACTCATATTCATGTCTACTGGCACACTTCCAACTTAAATCTCTGACACAAATTTCTCAAACATTTTAAGCACAGTTTGGCCATTTCATTTTTACACCTACCAACTACACTTGATTGGAGCCTCTAAAACCCTTTCAATTGATTCATCTTGCTTGCCCAATATTCTTTGATGAACGTCCACGCGCTGTTTCAGTACTAAAGAAATTCGGCTTTGCGCTTGCCAATTGCATATGCGTGATCCTATAATTACTGCATTCCAGGCGATGATATGTCTTCAAGGGATCTCCAGCAAACCGTATTTATGTAACGTCCATGCTTTCACATTTGCCTGCACATTTACTAGACTTGAAAAGTTTTTAAAACCTTTTTAATGCATCCATTTTGTGCAGAACCTGCGACTGAGAATCATCATCAAGCTTTTTTTTCAACACAATGTGAGAAGCCTCTCGCTTTCCAACTCTTTTAAAGGTTCTTGGAAAACGGTTACAAGCTCTTGAAACAGAGATTTGAAAGTTAGAAATTTTAACTTCCAAGTTAGGATTTGGGGTTTTCAAAGTGTGAAAGTTAAAGGTTTGGACTTCTCAAAATGCAAAATTTAGAGTTTGGAGTAAAAAGGTACGCAGAGTTAAGGTTTTTGAAAAATTTGCGCAAAAGTTAAGAGGTTGGGAGAAGAAATGCAAAAGTTGGTGTTCGAAGTTTCAAAAGTGTGAAAGTTAAGGTTTAAGGTTGTAAAAGTGTGAAAGTTCAGGTTTTAGGAAGAAGAATGTACAAGTTAGAGCTTTCAAGAAACAAATGCAAAAGTTTGGGATAACTTTGGCACATAAGTTTAAAATTTTAAAACTTATGTGTGCAACAAGCGGTTGAGGCACGGTATGAAAACTTTGTTCCTCATGAAGACTTCACACATCAAAATAAATAAAAAACTGTCATAGGCAAGGGAAATTGACTTAGAATTTTATACAAGGGCGATTGCGGGCATGAAGATAGGGATCAAATGACAATTTTACGCAGGGAATGCCCAAAAAATAGGACTTCAAAGATTTTGAACTGGGAAGAACCGACATGATACAACTCAAATTTGCAGATTTAAAAGTTTAAATTTTCAGTTGCATAAACATGACAACAATTTCATGAATGTTCTTCCCTCTCTTTAGGCTTGTATTGCATGAATTTTCAACTGCCAGATTTTTTATCTCCCAACCTCTTATTTGGGTTTGCCCTTAATGATTGGGAAGGTTGATAATTCAATGTGGTCTTCTCTTTTGGAAAGAATTCAGATAAAGCTTGCATGATGGAAAGGTGCCCTTTTGAGTAATGCTAGGAAACTCCAATTGCTCAATGCCTCTCTTCAAAGCACCTTTGTTTAACTTCTATCTCTCTTATACATGCCTATTTATTGGACTAAGGAACTCAATCATATTAAAAGTAGATTCCATTGGTCATGATTAGAGTAGAAGAATTATATTTTCCTTGTGAATTGGGAGAAGGTTTGGACTAGCAAAGAGGTGGGGGAGCTTAATATCAAAGATTCTTGTTCACTGAACTCGATTCTTATCTCTAAAGTTAGTTGGAGGTTTATTTCAAAGTCTTTTAACCTATCAAGTGTGATAAAAACTAAATATTTGCGAGGTAGAGATGAAAGGGGTTTCCTTTTGGATGATCCCTTACCCTATGATTCTCATAGTTGAATCAGTATTATTAAAACTAAATGATTTTTGATTAAAGGTACTTTCTACAAAATTGGTAATGGTGACCATATTCACTTTTGGAAAGATCTTTGGGCCTCTCCCATTTTGTTTAGCTATTGGGAAGGATTTAATCAATAGGCTTAGAATCTTTGTAAAGGATTATTGGGACACGTCTTCTTCGCACTCCTCTTAGAGGATTAACCCTTTGTGGTTTGATCATTCTATCTGTATTGTGGCTATGGAACTCCTCAAGATTTTAAACAATATGAGATTCTATAGAACCCAATCTTAAGATAATCTAGTTTGGCCTTCTTCTAAGGATGGGAACTATTTGATCAAGTTAGGTTTCAACCTCTTGGATCCTCCTTGGCCTTCCCAATTTAAGTGGATGAATATTTGGAGGTCTAAAGCTATCCCAAAATTCCATTTCTTTTGGTGGATAACTTGTCACAAAAAAATTCTTGTTATTGATAACCTTCAAAAGAGAGGAATTCAATTAGTGAATAGGTGCATCTTATGTGAAAATGCTAAAGAAAGTATCAACCATCTTATGTTTTGCTGTTAGTACTCTTGGAATATTAGACATACAATTATGAGTCCTTTCTCTTTGTATTGGATTTGGCATAGATATCCCAAGCTAGCCTCAAATTGTTGGTGCTCTTGTGATCTCACCCTTTAATTCTTGAGTTATGGTGGCAGGATTTCCTTCATACAAGGTGGAGTATTTGGAAAGATCAGAATAATAGAATATTCAAGAATAGGAAGGTTCAGTGGGAAGCCTTAGATTTTTTAGTCATTAGTAATACTAGGGAAAACACCAAATTATACCTTTTTGTCTATGAACATAAGAATCTGCCTTCTACTCTTGAGTTGGTTATTGCTTAAATTTGGGGAATATTTAACTCCCTTTCTCTTTTTGTCTCCCTTATTATTGGTTTTAAATGGCCCTCCTACATTAACCAGCTAAATTTAATTTTTTATGGCTCATCTAAAGGGGATTTGGGTTTCGTGGGCAGGGGTGGCATCATAAGAGATGAATTTGGCAATCTTGTGCTTGACTACGTGGTCAACTTGGGAGTTTAGACTTCCAACTTTGTTAAGGTGGTAGATGCTTTTCATGGTATATCTTTGGCCAAGGACAAAGGTTTTCAAAAAATCATCGTTGAAGGGTTTAAAAAATGTCATCATTATGCTTCGTGATAAGGCCTCCCCAAGTCGGTTCATGAATGATTTAGTTATTGAATCCCACCATATTATTTCTACTTTAGAACACCCGTTAGATTGTCCAACACCCTTAGGAAAGGGAATAGGTTGGTTGACAAGTTGGCTAACCTGGGTCCCATCAGTAGTTTTTTGCAAACGTGGAATTCTATGCAAGATCTCCTAGATGACATTCATTTGTGATTTGAGATAATCTAAGCACATATGTGGTTTAAATATGTGCAGGGTGCCATTTTAATTATGGCCCTTTTCATTGAATATCTTGTCATCATTACACAACGGGGGATATGACTATTAATTTATGGAAATGGACTATAATTAAAAAGTTTTTTAAATATTTTCCTCTTTTTCTCATTTTGAAAATTCCTATTCTGGTCACTTTCAAGTTTTTTGGTCCTATTGTGCCCTATCCTACCATGGGAGATGACTTAATTTAGATAATTATGAGACCTTTAAAAAAGATGAGGTCCTTTGGCCTATTTTTGAGAGGGGAAATTTTACCTCCTACATTGAGGCAATGAAAGGTCGTGACCCCTCTCTTTCTGCTTAGTTTGGACATTCTTGGAATGATGGTAGGGTTTGTAATACGGGGTGTCTTTCAGTATGTCAATAGAGCTCATTTTGGTTGTTTGGTTGAAGATATTACATTCCCTAAGAAGCCCAAAGGTAACTATAAGGAGGATTTAAGCATTTTTTGGTGGGTGGTGACAAAATTGCTCATCTACAAATCCCAAGAGAATGGAAGGATGTTGCTATGATCCTGATTAAGTATGTGAATCTCGACAATAGATATAAAAGGTTCCACTTTCAACTTTTTCCTATGCTTAACCATTTTACGCATGGGGTTAAGATGAATTTTCCTTTCTAGATTTTCTCTTCTCTATCTTAGTTGATTGTGGTGGCCAAGTTGAAGGATGTGTTACTCCTTCACCAAGGGTTGATCCTTAGACTATATAATTCTCATTTGAATATGTTGTTAGAGTATTTGGGTCTTAACTTGATTGATTAAATAATATTTGTTTAATTATTTAAGCTCCCTTTATCTCTTTTACACTTAAGCTAACTTTAGGTGCATAAGAATTAATTCTTTTATTAATTATTATGTGCAAGCCTAGGTTTTCCTTTTTAGGGTTTCTTGACCTATTAGAGGTTATCTCTTTTCTTTGTATTGTAAGATTAAGGATTATCACATTACACATTTTGTGAATATTGAGCTCATCTTTTTGAGCATATTTTCTGTGTATTGGTTTTTCTGTTATTTGCTTCCTTACTTCTCCTTGTAACAGGTTATTCAACTTGCATAGATCATTTGGGCTCCTATGGTGTTGTATTTCTCGACTCTCACATGTGTCCCCTACTTGTGGCCTCCAATTCAACCCTTCCTTGGAATATATAATTAATAAATTACATAAACAACTACTTATATTCAGGAAAAAAAAATCTAAACCATATGTTCAATTCCATAATGTTTGTAGTTGTATGAAAGTTATTTTATAGAACTCTATTTGATAGATTTATGATATATTGTATTAGTTTAGGAAGTGTTAAGAGAATGGTTTTCTATGGAATTGCCTCCAATCTAACAATTTACTTGATAGACAATTGGAATTGCTTGAGGGTACTATGAATTCTTAAACAAATGTAACTAAGTGGGTTGGTGCATTTTAGAATGCTTATACCCTTTGGTATATGTTGCAATACTTGTTCGGAACACTATTGGACATTGATCATATTTTCATGTATAGATATACTAGAAATGTAACATATAAATCTTCCTATCCTTGCTTTCATGACTTGCTATTGGAGATAAATGAGTGATCTCTATATGGTAAATTATTTAACTTGTTAAACTTATAAAAAAATATGGTTCATAATATGTCAGTTTGTCAAATTTTATTTTTTGTCATTTAGGTTGTATTTTAAGGTTATCATAATTTTGGTGAATTTTAAATATACTCCCTCTTGCAAAAGGTTTCTATTTTCTCTTAAAGTAAAAATGGTTAACACATTTGTCTTGTAAGTTCACTTGATAAGAATTGTTAGATTTATACAAATCAAGCCCTTTACTGACAATTTATTATTATCCAATTTAAATATTTGCAAAAAATAGACCAAAAGTTTTTCTAATTCAACTTCCATGCCTCTTTGGTGTACCCATTGCACACCATGGTGCAATTGTTAGTTGCATTTATTTACACTTTGTTGTAATATTTGACCTTTACTTTATTATCTAAGCTATTTATCAATTCAATGATTTCATTGATTTAATTAACTTAAAACAATGAATTAAGATGTGATAAAATCCTTATAAATAAAATGCTTTGGTAATTATGTTATTAATTTTCATTATACCTATTAATATAATATATTACTTAATATTATAGTATAACTACTAATTTACATAACATGATACACAAACCAAATTTGTTATACTTACCTTACACCCAATTCCCATTCTTTCTATTTTCATATTATATTATATGACTCTTTTGTCATTTTCAAAGATTTTAGTCTTAATAGATGGCATAATCAAGAAACATATGATCATTGTGATCAATTTTAATCAAACAATATCTACAATCCTTCAAAAAAAATGAAAAAAATTACTAATGAGAAGTAATATTAGATGAGAAATAAATGAGTAGAGACAAGCCAAGGATATTAACGTGCATATATATACATGTATGTGGCTGGTTGATAGACCAGGGGAAAAGATTTCTGTGAGATATTTTGACAATCAAAGTAGTCCATTTTAAGTATATGGTAGTAATTTTCTCAGATCCATTACATGCATAAGGAATGCCCAAACCATGACACAAAATACAACTATTTCAGAAACTTCAGTGAAAACCTTGAGTGACAACCAAGAGGATCAGGTATGGTTTATAGCAAGATAATATTGAATTTATTGAGAATCTTGAAAATATTATAGCAATTATAAATCAGGAAACTGTGTTTTCAGTTGATTCCATCCATGGATGACACATCTCCCAAGGAAGATGGAAAGCCATTATAACATGATCAGTTTTAAATTACATATTAAATCTAGAGGATGTCAGTCAATTTTATGTGTTTAGCATTTTTAAGTCTAGTTAGCATACGAGATTTAAGACACATACACTATTTAGTCAATCTCCAAATTTTATGTCTTGATATTGTAATAATTGACAAGTTGGAGATATTTTTAATTAACTAATTGGATGGGATGCCTAAAAGTTATAAGCTTTAATTGACCATTATGAGTAATGGTTTTTTTAATGTTCTTTATTAAGAAAATGTTTTGATTTGTTGGGGAAACGATTTAATATTAATATAGATATTTATATTTATGAAGGAATTATTTTATTTACTTAAAATTTATTTTAGTTTATTTTTGAACTATTTTATTTTATATAGATGAAGATATAAATTTATATGTTTTTTTTTGTAAATATAATATTATTATTAAATATTAATATTTATGGTTGTCAAATTTAAGATAAAGATAAGAATTTCCGCTACATATTCATTCAATTACACTCCATCTCTTATTGTTATTGTAGAATGTCTCTCCAAATTAATAAAAAGTTTACTTGCATTTATAAGTTCTATTCATCCTATTTGATCTCTAAGAAATATTGTACATTAGCACATGTACTATTTGAAAGTGTAAGTAACATGTCCATAATAAATCAAAGGCAATTTATTAAAATTCATTTTCTTTTTTTATTTATTTATTAAAAACTAGCACTTGCACCTTAACGAGGTGCAAAGGTTACGCTGATAGTCAGATATAGTTTGGGTAATTTATTTAGAGGGTCGAAAGGTCATATGAAGTTAAAAATGTCATTATTAGGACTAATTGTATAGAATATAAGTAGAGTGAATTTGAAATGTGGACATAACTAAATATGAATGTTTTAAAAAAATTAACTTAAGAGATCAAATTACATATAATACATTTGTTGTTGATATTTGAGAGATCCTCTATATAGATAGTACAATTGATGGAAAAATACAAAAGCATTATTAACTTCAAGGATATGTAGGATTGTTAATCCTTTGTCTCATCCTCCAAAATGTTTTTTCTCTTTTTTTTTTCAAGATGTCGAGCAAATGCTTCATTGTAATTGAGAATAAGTCTATTGGCAGGCAACACTTTTGTGCCATATTCAAGCAATTGATTGTTCAAAATGATAGTGATCAATGTCCCTAGAAAACTTGTAGCATGTGTACAATAGGAGACCATGCTTGTATAATAGTATGGCCATAAAAGTAAGATTAATTTGATCAATTCTTGATTTTAGGATCCTAGGGTTGTTAGAACTTTGCATGTACCAATGATTAAGCTAGGTTATTATTAACAAAATCAATGCTTTTAATTATTCCTTAAAAAGATAGGTAGATATAAATTAAAAATTTGGTCACCTTTTATGTATTCGTTGTCAGTCGATTCGATGTGATTTTTGTACCATACAGTCTTGATATTGCCTCTTTGTAGATGAGTTCGACATGTCTCAAAGTAGAATTATATGGAAGAGAAATGATTAAAACTAAAATTGGCACTTCATGAAAAATTGGAAAAACTATGAGGGAGATAGTGCTAAGAGTTTTGTGTCTTACTTGTTTTAGAGAGATAGCTGTTGTAATCGGGCTTCCTCTTTTTTCCTCATATTTGTGTATGGATTGTTTTACATTTATAGTATTGGTCGAAGGAGAATGTTGGTTAAATGTGAAGGTCATTTAATGACTTGACTCTAGATATAGTTGTATATGTTAGCTCTTATCTAAGTTCCCTTTTTCCAATATCGATCGTGACTTTTTGCAATATGAGACCTTGAGATTTGTGTATGGTAATAGCCCATGCCATTGTGAGTGGTATTTTTCTTCAATTGCCAAAAAATATAGGTATTATCCTAAAACCTCGGTAAGTCAAGCAAATCCATACAAGATTCCTTTCGAGTATGCATTGAGTTAACTTAATCTTTCATTTGTAATATCTAGACCCCTTTTGATTAAATGGCTATATTAATTCCAAAATCTAACAACTCAACCTTACCCAAACCTGATCCCCATTCGCAAATGTCTGAGTACTAGGGACAACTTTGTCCCTAGGCTGCCTACATACCCATTTTAGCATGGGATCAAGGAATACAATATGTAGTTCTAGTTTCTATCTATGTTTAATGTAAACTATTTGGTGGGTACACAACCTCTTTTAGGGTCAATGTCCTAGATAGCTTCTCTACGGTTGCTACCCATGATGGTAGCTCTATAGAAAAAAGGCTCAAGGTGGTCATTTTCTCATGACCTAAAAAAACTAAGTCCTATTTCTTATGATTCACGTCACCCTTGAACCATTATAATGCGTTGAATTTTCATCATGATAAATAAATTCTCAAAATCATCACACAACCAAACCCTAATGGGGTTTTCTAAAGTTTAATTGAACAAATGTTAGTTCATTTCAAATTTATCTTTTTTGATTATCAATCCAAAAGGGATTACCCATCCTTGGATTATAGGGGTGATGTTGTAGAAATCATTGTTGTAGCTTTATTGGGCTTTAACTACAATAGTTTAACACAATGACATTACTCATAAGTGTGACCTAGAGGCAGCATAGATACTGAACATTGCTAAGTTTTTGGTTTCATTCCTCTTTTTTAGTTGTCTAACTAATAATTCAACTATAATTTCATGAAATCTTAAATAAAGAATTATATAGAAATAACTATCAAAATGAAACTATTACTTGTAAGGAATTATTGCTTGAAGTTTAAAACCAAGATATGAATTTTACATAATTAAAAGAAAAATTTGTTGAGAATGAAAATAAACAAATCAACTACTTGGAAATTATTAAAAATGGAGACTATTAAATCTAACTTCTTGAAAGGTAACTTGCATAAAGAAATAATATCCAACTTTTGATTTGAGGGAAATTTTAACTAAACATTAATTCATATTGGTTGAAATGCATAAATTGTTATAGGGAAACTAAACACATTTACTTGGAAGGTTAATTATTTTAATCCTTAATATTTGTACTAAATGAAGGATATTTAATGGTTATTTTTTCATGGCTAATTATAATAAAGAACTTAAGTGTTTGAAAGCATTGAATGTATTGAACCAAATCTATTTACTATTTGAAACTAAATAGTGATACTTAATGGAAGGAACCAATACTTGGAGGTAAATTCATCTAGTTTAACTTGTACAAAGGTGTTATGCATTTCAAGAAGGGATATGTTTACCAAGGTATATCATAGATGCACTTATCTTTTTTTTTTTTTTTTTTTTAAATACTTGGAGATTTACTATTATATCAAAATCTAAATAATAGTTAATCCAAGGTAAATGAGGCAATTATTACATTGTTTGATTATCCATTGAAACCATAGGTGTTATTTAGTCATTATTGTTGGAATCACCGTTGTCATTATGCCAAAAGCTTGAGCTATCAATGAACAAGAGAGCGGCTAGAGACAAGGATCCAACTGGGGTTGCACGAACTTCTTTTAAGGAGACCACATGGTGACCTCTTGGGATTCAAACCCATAACCCAAGGCTTTGATACCAATTGTTGGAATCATTGCTGCCATTACACCAAAAGATCGAGGTGTTAGTGAACAAGAGAGTGAACAGAGAAAAGGATCAATAGGAGGTGGGAGGAAGCAATGTCACGAATCCCAAGGAGGTGTTGACTGACTAGCCAACAATTATACCCCTCATAATGTTGATCTATTTTAAACCATTATGATTCTTTTTCCATCTTTGAAGAGAAAATAAAATCTTTAGAAAATATTTGTTTGAAAAGAAAGTCTAAACTTGCAAATTAAATTTCCATTTGATAATCTCCATTAATTAATGCTATGAGATTTCCACAATCCATGTTGTAATTCTATTCTTTATTTCTAGATTCGATTGTGTATGCAATTTTTATCATCAATGTTTCGAATCACACTCTGTGATTCATCATCAAGATGAAAGGAATGTTACTACTTATCAAGTTCCCATTAGTTTTATGTCAAAGTTATACTATATACTCTAGTCGGTTACTACTACTGAAATATTCAGTCGGTATGAACAGTCTAGTCGGTTACAGAAGAAAGTAGTCTCAGAGCGTAGTATACACCGAGCTGTCTATCGAGTATCATTACATGCCTATCGAGCAGCAAAGATGACACACCGAGTTGATATATACCGAGTGAAACGTGTTACTGGATTCATTGAACCTAGACATACATATGAAAATGTGTTACAAGATCGAGGCACATAGAACCGTTATCACATTGGAAATTGCACTTAAACATTGAGCATGATTTTGAGGTCATCTAACAAATGAAATATTTTGCATGGTTATTCATTCGATAAATCATGTTTGTAAGATCGAAGCAATGAATTAGATCACCGTCATAAGAGATCTATTTATACAACATGAATTGAGATCAGACATATACATGTAGCATGACAGAAAGGATGATAGAGAGATATATGAAGCAAGACATGTGAAAGCACTAAGTGTTATGACTATTACAGAGACACAGAGGTCACCAAGAAGGATTTCAGAGAACAGTCAAAGAACAGAGTAAACAGAAGGGTTTATCGAGTTACTATATGGGTTACCGAGGTATGCTATAAGCAAGGTAATCTATTCTGAGCACATAGAATCTACTATAACATTCCAGATGTAAAGTTGCAGATATTTGTAGTAATTTTATTGTAATATTTTGAAGTTGTAAGAAAAACCTTTAACACGATAAAAGACTCTAACCAAGTCTATAAATTGTAAGCCTCTAACTAGGTGCAGCATTTAGATGAAGTGTTGTAAAATCCTTTAGCGAGGTAGATCTAACAGATCTTGATACTCCTAACAGGGTAAGCTATCAGAAATAGCTAAACATGTAGCTCTAACCAAGCACTCTTTATTATTGCAGTAGTGAAGTTGTGGGTGCCATCCCCACCGTATTTTTTCTCTCTAACCAAGAGTTTCTGCATAACCAAAATATTTGTGTTATGGAGTGAATCATGTATGACTATTATCTATTTGTTTTAGCTTTATATTATATTACTGCACTATTCGGTTTATGCATAACAGTAAAGTTATTGTTGAAGAAATGTTTTGAAGTACTAATTCACCCCTCCCCGCTAAGTACATTAGCTTTCCATATTGGGCCTAACAATTGGTATCAAAGCATCAATCTTGGAAAAGGGTTTAACTGCCTAAAGAGAAAGATCTTATCAATGGAAGGCTATAAACAATCTTGGAGGATTATGTATCTGCAAGAAGAGTTGGATCATGCTAATCAAGTGATTGCAGACATGCAAAGACAAATGCAAAAATCTCTGAAAGTGAGACGAAGATTATCTGATGATTTGCAGGACTCTCAAGAGTTAGTGGAACAAATTGAGACATCATCTGAGAACAGTATATCTGAAGAGACTGAAGAAATGATTGGAGTATTAAGAGAAAAGAAAAAAGCACTGGCTGATCAACTGAAAGCAATGAAAAGAGGACATGAACATTTCAGCACACAGATGACTGAAAATCTTGATGCATTGAGGACAGTTGAGGATAAAGTAAGAGATCTAGAAAGAGAGAAACAACAACTTGAAGTCTTAGTATCTGATAAGAATGATGAAATCACAAGGTTGACTGGAATTCGACAAAATCTATCAGATCAACTAGGTTATGCACATCATGAAGCAATTCTGAAGGATGATGAGAATCAAGCATTAAAACTTGAAGTATCAAGGTTGACCGATGAACTTGAAACAAAGAAGAAATCCAAAGAAACACTGAAGAAGAGTTATGAAGCATCAAAGATGTTGGATGAGCAACTCAATACAAGAAGACCCAACAAAGATGCAGGACTCAGTTACAAAGGAAAAGACTCTACCGAGAAGGGAATTCATACTACTGAGAGAGGAGAATCATCAAAGCAAGCTAGAAACAAGAATAATATCAAAAGAAAGAAGTCTATTTGCAACTACTATGGAAATCAAGGTCATACTGCCAACATGTACCAAATCAATAAAGGTAAGCAACCGTATATCACTAAGTCCAATGGTTATTGTTACAACTGCAGTAAATATGGTCACACATCTAATCAATGTAGGACAAAGACTGTTAACAATTATTAGAAGGCGAAATTCAAAGGGTTTTGTAAAAACTGCAATAGATATGGACATAGTACCGAGAAGTGTTGGTTTAAGCAAAAGAACTATATGTGGTCTGCACACTAAGCTAATGCAAGAGGTTACTGAACTCACACAGATCCTTACCGACAATATTCTACAGTACCATGGGATTACAATACAAGGATATGGTGTGAATGTTGTGGAAGATATGGACATATAAGTGCCAACTATTTTATAAGGTTTGGGATGAACAATCGAAGATCATGGAGAAATCCTTGTATGGCATGTTTTCATTGTCACAAAGTGGGACACTTACTATAGATTGCAGAGATCAACCTAGAAAAGACATTGAGGAAATAAAAGAAAAATTAAAGATGATTTGGAAAAAGAAGTAAATTGTGTCAAATGAAGAAAGCACCTTACCTACCGAGTTAGGTGCTCCTATTCCAAATTAATCGGTAAAGGTATGAAGCGACTGCATTCTCTCAAGGTTAAAATCTTAATAGTTCCTATTTTATTATGTACTTAATTCAAATTTGCATAATTAAGATGTATTAGTAAGTTTGAAATTCTATCAAAGTCATTTGAAGCACTTTACACGAAACCTTTCAAGTCGGTGAATATAGGAAGCTTGTCAAGTCGGTAAATGAAGGAAGTTTGGTTACTCAGTTAAAATTGAAAGAGGAGAGTAAATTGGTTAAAGAGGAACCGAGTGCATTTAATGCTTTTGACCTAACCTACACGAAGCTCGATAAGGCATATTGTGTACTAAAAAGCATTTTTGCGGTCATTTTCACTTACCAAGTTTTTGAGAGAGCAAAGCAAGCGATTCAAAGGCGATCAAACCTCATACAAAGAAAATTCAAGGTATTTACATCAATCTCAATGCATTGTTAAGTTGGTTTATCAATCTTATCTAGTTGCCATTATATGCTAAGTATAAAGCGTCTGCTGTTTGAAAATCCTGAAACCCTAAGGATCCTTTGTTAGCTTTTATCTGAAATCTACAATGGCACCCAAAATCCAAGATCCCATAGTTGTCAAGAATGTAGAGAAGCCCTCACTAAAATACTCTTTGACTCCCAATGTTGCTTCTGAACCAGATGACAAAACCGCTTTTTCACTCATCCCGGACAGAGTGTTATTAGTTGAGGATGTGAGATTCTTCACCAAATGTCGTGTTGAAGAACTCAGTCATGTTGAAATCAGAGACACCTATGATGAGTTGTGTACCGATGGTAAACTGAATAGCAAGTATGAGCACATTAAGATCAAGGGATTAACTAAAGCCCTAACCTATCCCCATGTGTTCAAACCCCAGTGGGTCAAGTTTGTTCTGAGAAAAGTTCACGATGATTTCATGTGGCTAGAAGAGAAACCATTTAAGATTACCAAGGAAATCATTCATCTGATTACCGGTTACCCCATTTATGATCATGCCCAAGCTCAAAAGATGATATCACAAAAGGAATTGATCAGTTTAAACGGAGTCGAATCTGATTGCAAAGGATTGAAATTGAGCAATATCACAGATGAAGAACTAAAATTTGCCATTAGAATAATGGGCTACTGTTTCTTCCAATCAGCAAGGGAAAACAATGTACCCTATGCAGTAGTAGACCTGGCTTACAAAATTGTGAAAAAGGGAATGAAAATTGACCTATGTGAGGTGTTGCTGAAGAACCTGTTTGAGAATCTGAACACCATCAGGAAGCCGAAGAAGAACAACTTGGCTAATACATTAAAGTTTGGATCATTACATGTATGCATGTTTTTCTATTTTGAAAAATTCTTTCCATCAGTTGGTAAAGTTGTTTGGGAACTACATCGACCAATCACCCATCAGATAAATGACTTCATTAAGAAGTTAGGTGATAATTTCAATTATATTATGGATGATTACTTCAGTAAATTTCAAGAGAAAATGCATAACAGATATAGGATTCCACCCTAGCTAGTAGAGAAATACAAAAATGATATATGTTTTGAAGTTGAGACCGATTACTCTTATGTGAATGTTGTGGAACAAAGAACTCAATCTTTGTCACCGATGGGTTACGAGATTGATTTTGACATCACACAACAACAAATTGATGCATTTCTTACATTGCTGAGACATGCTACCGAGATGAGGTATGGTACCTATGAGGAAGTGAAGGAAAAGGTAAAGATGAGCATTGTAGTACCCAAAGCTACAAGAAAGACAACAAAGATGATAAAGGCATTGTCAGAGAAATTCAGAGAAGACTCTTCCTCTACACCTGTCAAAAGAACCATTGCTATTAGCGAAGAGGAATCTGAAGCCCATGAGGTAGCTATACCACTGAGCACTGAATTTCCTAAGGGTAAAGTGTTGAAGAGAAAGAAACAAGATACATCAAAGGCCTCCTTGACTCCACCTCCTAAGCAACCCAATACTAGAGCATCTGCAGCTTCACTGAGTAATAAAACAAAGAGTGTTACTATTCCCAAGGTAACAAAGACCTACAAGAAATCTACTTGGAGACTCATTTTGTCAAAAGAGTCTAGTGATACCGAATCAGAGGATGCAAGCAAATTTGAGATTGTCAAAAGCAAGAAGGTAAATATACATAGTGTTGAAAAATTTTGTGCTAATCTGAAAGAATATGGTGGATTTTGAGGATTTAGATATGTTAAGTATGAAACCAGAAACAATGATGAGAAGAGACAAATTGAAGAAGCTATCATCTACACACTTCTAAAATTCCGGTTAGCTCCATTGGAACTAGCTAAGTCACTTCCGAATGAACTTTATCTGCATATTGATAATAGGTGGAAGTATGCAATGGACTTGGAGAAATAGATTAGAGAAAGAAGTTTGGTTCATCTATTTCCTGACATGTCAGTAGCTGAAATAAAAGAACATCTGGCAACCTACAACTCAAAGTTTCTTGTCAAATAGAGAGCCTTAAAATTGATGAATGGGCTATATATTGAAGTTGAAAATGAGACAAAAGCAAAGTGGTAGGAAATATTTAAAATCAAGGATGTCGGTGAGCAAGCTATAGTTGAAATCATTGATGTCACCGAGCAAGATCCTGATGTCACCGAGCAAGGTCTTGATGTT